>NC_141544.1:56310274-56600274 GCF_021556685.1 Rattus norvegicus | reverse complement strand
ACAGCCCACAGCAAAACTTCATGAGTAGAGAAGAAATTATGCAAATAAATACAGTATGTAACACTCACCACCAACCTCTTAAGGCTTATTCAAAAACACCTTTTTAAGGGGGCACAAAGAATGACTTTCGTTAGTTATGATGTTCCAAACTGAGATGTTTCGTCTGATTTGAATAAGCAGGTTATGAAATCATTCAACATGGAACAGCTAATATGAGTCCGCTGGGTACAACACAAGTGTCGGTACTTGATCCGTGAATCTGCCCCATCATTCCATAACAATCTGCTGTGCACAGGAGTAAACATGCAGTTTAGATTTTATTTGTACATGATGGTCCAAACTTTCACTTAAATATAACTTTCCAACTACTATAAATGTTTCGAAGCATTGTTTTCAAATGGATTTTTTTTTTTTGGTGTGTCATTTTCTTTTCTTCTATTAAATCTCTTAATTATTTTCCTTTCCTTATTTTTTTTTACATGGGATACAATAAATATCCTGAAAAGGAGGAGTGGACATATTGCCCAGCATAGAGTCCAGCAGCCTGTTCTGAAGGCATTTGGAGGAACACCCGGTCTCCGGGCCGGAGCAGCAGTACTGCGCTTCCAGATGCCTGGTCCAGAAAGCCCTTCTTGTACTCGTCGTATGTGTACATCATGGGCTCGTTGTTCTTGAAGAGAGCAACCCAGACGTTGCCTCCCTTGCAGTGAACATGGTAAGCAAAGTAGTAGACACCCGGGACTTCGCAGGTGAAGACTCCCGTCTGCGGGTTGTAGTTCTGTCTTCCATTGTATAGGAGCTTGTCAAACTTCACTGGGGCCCCCACCGGTGGGAAAGGTACAGTCAGCTCGGCAGTAAACGCGGGCATCTCATAGGGCCCTCCGTTCTTGCCCTTTTTGCCCGCATAGGCATGTGGAGGCTTCACTCCATCAATTCCTAGTCCCATATCTGGTAGATACTCTCCCTGGGGTGATGGTGTAGGGGGCATCACAGCTGGGGGGCCTGGGGGGCCTGGAGGGCCTGGTGGCCCAGGAAGGCCAGGTTGGCCTTGAGGTCCAAGGGCACCAGGTTTCCCCGGGGGACCATGAAGTCCTGCTACTCCTGGCTTCCCTACACCAGGGAACCCAGGGGGCCCTGGGAGGCCTGGTTCTCCTTTGGGGCCTGGAATCCCAGGGGGTCCAATAGGGCCACTAGGTCCCGCAATCCCTGGAATACCTGGGGGCCCCTGTAGACCCTGATCCCCGGGTATGCCAGGTTCTCCTTTGGGTCCAAGCAGCCCTGGAACACCAGGAAGTCCAGGCAATCCTTTGTGACCAGCTTCTCCCTTGGGTCCTATAGGACCGGGCAAACCCCTCATGCCAGGGGGACCTACTTCACCAAGAAAACCTGGCTTCCCAGGGAAGCCCTGGAGGCCTGGCTCTCCCTTGGGACCTGGTGGACCCTGTGGTCCTACAATTCCACCTTCTCCTTTGGGTCCAGGGAAACCAATAGCTCCTGGAGGGCCCATGGGACCTGGAATTCCGGGTAGGCCTGGCTCTCCAGGGGGACCCCCTATTCCAGGAGCACCTACTGGCCCCTTTTCTCCCCTTGGCCCAAGAGCCCCAGGAACACCCCCAATACCCCGGTCCCCTTTGGGTCCTGGGAAGCCTGGTTTTCCGACCCCTGGGAGGCCTGGGGGTCCAGGCAACCCTGGTAATCCCTGTTCCCCTTTACCACCTGGAAATCCTGGTTGGCCAGGGATCCCATCCTGACCTGGCTTTCCAACTCCAGGCATCCCAGGAGGTCCTTGAACGCCTGGCACACCAATAAGGCCTTGTGGTCCAGGTTCCCCTGGAGGCCCTGGCTTCCCCAAGGGACCCTGGGGTCCAGGAAAGCCAGTCACTCCTGGTTTTCCTACTCCTGGTAGCCCAACTGGGCCAGGAGGGCCATGCATACCTGGCGGACCCTTGAGACCCGGCAAGCCAGGCATCCCGAAGCCCTTCTCTCCTTTGGGACCCTGTAGGCCGGGAGGTCCTGGTGGTCCTTTGGGCCCTCTCTCACCTTTTGCTCCTGGTTGCCCTGGTAACCCTGGCCCACCCGGTTTCCCAATGCCAGGAAGTCCATGGGGTCCTGGAGGTCCTTGTGGCCCTGGGATTCCCATAGGTCCGATTTCCCCTTTGGGTCCAATTTCGCCTTTTGCCCCCGGCATTCCCATGGCTCCTGGCTTCCCAGGCATTCCAGGCATACCCGGCTTTCCAATCCCTGGGTATCCCTGGGGCCCTGGCTTTCCTTTGATTCCAGGCATTCCGTGACCTGGCAAACCTGGTGGCCCAGGTGGTCCTCTTGGTCCAGGTTCTCCACGGGGACCTTGTTCTCCTCGCAAACTGGCTAATGGTATTTCTCCTGGAAAAGTAGAGAAAGGGCAAGGGATATTTGTTATCTCTTATTATAAAGAAGTAATAGCAGCCATTTAATTTCCAGACATTTGCGTTGGAATGCATTGAATGGGAAGACTAGAAATAGTATGTTGCCCATCCTAAGCCTTCCCCTGTACCATACCGAGTACTTAAAGGAAAATCAAGCTGTCAGTTTCTGTAATGTATCTGAGTTGCTGTTTTGAAAACTCTTACTTGCGTCTGCTTATATAATCGGTATTGGTTAAAGTTTAAAAGCTAAAAAATAAAATTAACAAAACATTTCCAAGCACAAAAGTTGAAGATCTTATTGTGTGTCCCTTTTACAGAGTTTGGGAAGGTGGAGTTTGTATAACAGGGGAATAAGGCATCGTCATTGAGCCCACTTAGCAGAGATGACCACCTGACATAGTATTTTCATCTCCTTTGTTTGGGGCACACATTTGTGTGTATTTTAGAGAATGTTGTCGTCCTTCTGTTTTTATTTATTTAATTTTTTAAAAACATTTTTCTACTTAAAAGTTATATTGCATTTTCCCCATGACCTTATTATCAATGTAAAGATTTTATTATGAACCAACAAAATTACATGGTAGATGTTTATGGGCTTCAAGGTGATGGTATAATTTATGAATAAAATATGGAATAATTAAACCAAGTTAATCAACATTTCTGTCACTTTACATACTTAGTTTTGTAGGGACAGCTTTGGAAGTCGTTCTTCCTTTTAAATATAATAATATATTGCTGACTGTTTTTTTTTTTTACCACATTTGGTAATAGATCTAGAAATGAATAAGGACAAAATCAAAACCATATTCTTGCTGCCTGGCTTACATTTTGCACCTCTTGTCTCTTGTCCTCTCCATCCACCCCTCTCCTCAATTCCCTACCTGCTATAAGAATGACCAACATTCTATCCTCTGCCTCTGTACATTGTTATATTGCTGCGTGCTAATAAGATCCATGGTTCTTGCCGTTCTGTGCCTGGCTGCATGTGTTACTTTTAATTTAATAATGTGGGGCTAAATGCTTCCTCATGTGCTGAAAAGTGGGTGATGAAAATCATTCTCCCACGCACCCAGGAAAAAAGAAAATGCCTTTCATTTTGCACGTGGTCTGACAAACACCTCTCCACATCTGTCTCCTAGACCCAATGAATTTGCTTAGTGTCTCTGACATGCTGTAGATTTCTCAAGCCACAAATATAAATTTTTGGAATAAATTGTGCTGCTTGGAAATTGGGCTTTAGTTCAGAAATGAATAAGGCACTTTAGGGTGGCAGGCAGTTTACACAAGGAGAGAAGCTTAGTTTAGGAACAGGAAGTTTTGTTTATGTTTCTGGCCTCGGCATGACGTGGTGACTGGGTGACTTAAGCTGCCAGCTTGCCTGTTTTTCTATTACACCAGCATGCCACTTCACTGTGCTTAGCAGGCAAACAACTCCCTGAGATGTCCCGTGCTACTGGGAAGGGTGGGGTGCAAAAAGAAAAGAAATACGCGCTTCCGAAGTTGTCCTTCAACTACACGTAGCATTTAAGTCTAATCGTTGTGCTGCTTGCTAAAGTACTGCCAGGAAACAAAAGAGAACCTTGCAAATCATATTCCTCCCAGACAGGAATATTCATCTGATTACAGATGCACCAGAAGTCAGGCAAGCCAAGCAAGGAGGGAAGGAAGGAGGGAAGGAAGGAAGGAAGGAGAGAAGGAAGGAAGGAAGGAAGGAAGGACGAAAGGAAGGAAGGAAGGAAGGACGAAAGGAAAGAAAAAAAGACCTAGATGATTCCCTCAATGGTATGCCAGCTCTTAAAGAGTAAAAATGTATGGAATGTTTACATTAACACATACTATAGGATTAGTAATCAAATTGTAATTAAGGGAGAATCCAAGATAACATTCTAATAATAATAATAATTTATTAATACATATACATTAGTATTATATATTAATATATTAATATTGATATTATTAATTATTATTAATGGCACAACATGTTACTATGGAGCTCAGGGTGGCCTCGCGCTTGTGATTGACCCTATTGCCTCAGCCTCCTGACTACAGGCACACACTACCACCCTGAAGTATCGCACCTTATTGGGATGCCTGCCGCACAGTGCCTAGACCACAGTCCTCCCTGCCCGAGCATCTGGAGTGACTGGCAGCTGAGACCACTCAAAACCTTCAGTGCTTTAGAGTTTACTCAGCACCAGTTGCCCTCTGTCACTGATTCAATAGTCTTATTTTAAAGATCAAGGAAGTGAATTCATAGCTTTTGATTTCTGGGTTCTAGGCAGCTAATCAAGTGGTTCTCCAGAACAGTGGTTTCTGCCATTGGAGGGAACCAGTGGAGATGACCTCCACTTCCTTCATTGTGAAGGAACGCTACTCTGATGTTCCTATGTTCCCTCAGATGCTGCGCTTCTGAGAACTCAAGATAAGCAAGTTGAACTTATGGTAAAGTATCTCTCATTAGTGGGTACTTTGTAGCTATAAAAGACCTAACACACATTCCTAGACAGTAACTTGGAAATTTTCTGTGCCCTTTAGCTTCCTGATAGGTTGGTGACTGGTTTGAGTTCTTTAAAGCAGCACTGAACACTTGGAAGTGTATCACCTACTTCATGAAATGTTTCACTGTATTTTTCTTTTATATATATTCCTGAAAACATTGTTTCTTAGCTTGGAAGAGGTTTCTTTAACCCTCATATCTTGCTCCTTCAGCTTCATGAACTCCCTGCATCTGACTCAGAGTTCACATATAACTGATGAATACTTAAATAAATTAATAATATTCATAAGAATAGACTGTGGCTAAATATGCTCTGTTCAATCTTTTGCTAGTTAAAATAATAAAACCAAAAATAGATTATAATTATATATTTCATGATGCTGAGGATCAAATCAAATCCCTGTATTAACTTTTATTTTTAAAATTAAAATATAATTACATCCCCTCTTCCTATTTCTTCCCTCCCTCCAGTTTCTTCCATGTGCACCCAATTCCACACAAACTCGTGCATAAATATATAAGTAAAATCTGTTGAGTCAATTTAGTGTTGCTTGCATGTATATAATTTTAGGGCTGAACACTTGAAATTGGATAACCAGACCTGAAAGTCTTTTCCTTGCATCTTTCTCTAAGTTTGACCCTTTAAAAAATTGGCACTTGATTCACAGCAGTAACAAATTTAAAAAAATAAAAGTGTCTACATAGTTTCCTTCTCAACTTCTACAGTTTAGGAGTCTGGAGAGCTGCCATTTTGAAACTGCAGTATGATGTTACCTTTGCCTTTTTTGGGCACCACTTCCTTGCCCACTCTTGGCACAGGTTGGATTTCCTTCATATACTGGGGTAGGTGTGGGTACTCTTTGCCATACTGCATGTGGGGCATCTCCTTGCCCATGGAAAGGCCATCCTTGCCCAAAGGCATATGAGGTACTTGCTGGCCCAAGGGCTGGTACTGTGGAATTTGTGGTGGTATCTGAGGAGGGATTTGAGGTGGCAGAGGCTTGATTCCATAGTAGGCACCGGCCTGAGCGAGTCTGACGGAGCTCAGGGAAAGGATGAACAGTATTCCCAGCAGCTGTAGAGGCCTGGGTGGCACAGCCATCACCTGTGGAGGGAGGAACACAGCAGCACAGTGAGCACCTCCTGGCCAACAGACTGCTCTCTCTTTAGAGACAGAAGGTTAGGGGAGGTGGAGAAACCCACGGTCTCCATTGTCAGAAAGTTACACGAGAAAAGACCATAAAGTGAAGTTGCCACCTTTTAATAAGAACTAGAACAAATGCCAGAGAGGTTGAATCTGTCAAATGAAAGTAACTTTTGGAATATAGTCTAGAGGTGGCTAATTTCTCCGAATGTCAACTCTGGAATTTTCCCATAATGTCAGAAAACCTGATCTTTAGCTTGGGATAAAACAATCCAGAAAGAAGACACTAGGGTAGGTGTGGTGATAGGATCAATCGACTTTTGCCAACTGAATATCATTGTACTGGATGCTCCTTCCTAGAAGGTCCCCTGGAAGCAGCGAGCGTGCTTCTCCCTTCCTGCCTTCTAGCTGGCTGTAATGCTGATATGTTGCCAGGAAATGTACCAGGACACCTTGGACCATCATTTCATAAAAACTATGCACGGAGGACTGCACAGCCCTGGTTGATCATGTCGGAGCTACATCGAATCATTAAATTTGGAAGAGAGAATTTGAGTGTTATCTTTTCAACTCACTTTTACTTGGACAGTTCTAACTTGGTTCAATGGGGGCACTCTTCCAACTGGAGAGCATGTTAAAATGGAAACGGTTAAAATGTGTAGGTCATGAAGATTATGACAGGAGCTGAAATTGCTCACCTGTTAAATGTTTTTCTGGACGCTTATGGTTGTCATAAATACCTATAAATATAAATGTACAATAAGTGTAAAAGCAACATCAAAAATTACAGAGAAGGGGCATTTCATTCGATGGTGCCAGAAGGTCATCGTAAAAATCACCATCATAATTATGCACTTTCTCCTCTATTTAAATAACTATGAAGTAACTCGTTCAGAATTTGGCTAGCTGCACTCAGAGTCCATTAAAGTTTATCTTTGAAGTTTTATGAAGCGAAGGGATCTTACAAAATAAATTAATTGCATAAATAAGACACAGGGAGATGACTGACCAGTCACAAGAACAAACTGTTTCTAAGCTATTTAATGGTTCTCTCTGCAAGTCAACAGTTAACGGAATAAATATAAGCGGGTTTTATCTGTTTATAAGAGTCAGCTTGAGGAGACCTCTGCTTGGTAACACCCTAGGCTAGAGACCAGTTCAGAAAAATGCAATGTGAGAGAATGGACACCAGGGGGCAGGCACGACACACTCCAAGTCTGTCCAGTGCTTTCCCCCACCTCCGCCATCCACTGCTGTACGCGTACTGCTCTGAGTAGCTGCTGTAAGCTCGCTCACACCTTATTAAAGGTCTAATTGAAAATTAGAGAGTATCACAATGCTGGAGAAGAAGTAGCAAGAGCCTCACAATCTTTAATGCAACTATTCCTGGAACGCCTCAAAAAGACCCGTGTGCAAGTAATTTGAGTCCCCTTTCCATGGGTGTTTTTCCTTTTGCCTAACTTAATTGTGGATTATAGTGTCTTGCTTTTTTTCTTTCTTTCTTTTTTTTTTTGTTTTTTTAGAAAATCTGTGTTGGATTTGCGACATCCTATTGAAGGGTAATGCCAAAAGTCTGAACAGAACACAAAAGTATTGGTTAATTAAAAAGAAAAAGAAAAAAAAATTAAAGTAAATCCCTACCAGAAAATTTATTGCTTTCCCATTTCTCCAAATATACAAATTATTCGGGTTTTTTTTTTCCTCTAGGGAATAGGTGACGTAATGTTAGCCATTAAAATGATTTATAAAGCATTCCCCATGATACGATCATCATAGTTACGAGGAAGAGTGTTTATTTCAAGCATCTGAATAATACATATACTGGTAAGAGGGAGCAGACAGCGCGTTGTTATTTTCTGTCCTTCTAAATGATTAAGTGGTTATTAGAAGCCATTGGGAAAGAGCCATCAAATGAATACTGATTTATTTTGTATCACTATTAACTTATTTTAGATGTAAAAGAACATTACGGTAAAAGCTCTACTGAAATTTATTAAATTCCTACCAGAAACCATGCTAGGCCCACCTGATATACAAGGTTGAATATAATGTGGTCAGTGAGTCCTGGCCTCAGAGAGCTACCCTGTTGAAGTGGAAACGTGTGCACCAAGAAGGAGTAGCAAAAGACATAGAGAAAAAAATTGTCGTCATCAACTCCTCTTCTTTAAAATCCCTTATTTTTGAAGCAGCAACTTTGCTCATTGCTTCTCCATGTTTGTTTTCCAGAGACAGTTTATAAATATGGAACTCAACACAAACTGCTTTAAAACACAAAAGCAACTCACTATACATACTGTTGGTCCCCCAACCCCCACCAAGACTGGTTCTTAGGCTTTATTTTTTTTTTGTCTAGATATGAATAGTTAAACAAACCCCACCCATCTCTTCCTTTGTTATAAGGTCTTAGTTTTATTGTAACTGCCTCCTGATTTTAATATCCAGTATCTGTAAGGTACTCACCAGTGACCCGAAAGTGTTAATTCATACCAGAAATGTGTGGTAATGCCTACTGACATAGAAGCTAGGAACTCCATTCAGCCTTTTGAGGCCGAACATCCCACTATCGAACCTTAACCGTGTGGCGCTGCCGTAAGTAATAGACTTACACGCTTGGCGTTTGCCCTCCCAGCAATGCACTTGCCGCACTGATTATACTTAAGTAGTCTTTAAGCCAGGACACACTTGTGAAATGCTAGCAAACGAAACGGAACAAGATGCCTAAAAGTCCAGGTGAATCCCCAGGGATCAGCAGGACCCAGCTTCCCCCACACCACTTCCTCTCATTGGCTTGGCCTTCCTCTCTCTCAAACCACCTCATCCAGTCGGCTTCTGCCATTTCTTTGGCTCTTCGTTTAAGTAAACTTTGCTCAGTTTTAACTTGAAAATTTATGGAGGAATTTACCGCTTGACTTAGCCCTACTAATTTCCTTCTGGTCCCTGAGGAGAGTTTTGGTGGTCAAAGTGGTATCGTGGTTCTCTCACATCGTTCGAAGAATATCAGAAGCGCTACAGTAGAGAAACACCTACAGGGAAGAAGCCGTCTCAGAAGCCCCTCTGAGACGCCATGTAGCGGGTTCTTGTACCTCTCTTCCTTTTCTGAAGAGTAATATGCTGTGAGTTTTCTCTGCTATTTTTCTTGCTTTCTACTTTTTCTTTTATGATGTGTGTGTGTGTGTGTGTGTGTGTGTGTGTGTTACATGACGATAAGAATATTTAATGGGTACAGAGGTGTAGACAAGGCATCTTTGCCAGCTGGGTAGACTAAGTGATGGCTCTCATGACAAATGCCATACACTCTGGAACTCAAAAAAACTTAACGTTTGAGTTTTAGCTCTGCAATTCTCCACGCCTAGACCTTGGGCAGATCTCTCATCTCCACTGGGTCGCAGTTTTCTCACCCATGACAATCTCTGCCCACTCATCAGAGCTGTTACAGACAGTAATATGAATTCTTCATAAGCTGAAAAGTACCGTTTAAAGGTAAGTTATGACTAATGGAGCACAACCAAAAAGACAAACAAAAACCAACTGGGACTTTCAAAGGAAGAGTCTAGCCAAAGTAAATGTGAGGTTATAACTGTAACGATGATAAACGTAAAGTGAATATGGCAAGGATGGTCATTAAAACACACTCAGTAAACATGGCCAAAAAGCAAACACAACAACAAAAACCACACTCGTTAAATATGAGAGGAAAAAAAGACCCATTGAAGCAAGGCTGTCATTTATCTTGCTGTCAGAATTGCCAACCTCCATCTCTTTGAATAGCTTCCTGAATGTTTCCTGTAGTTGGACAAGGTTGGAATGAGTTTGTATTTTCTCCTGAGATCTGTGATGTACACCACACTAGACTGACATGATACATATTATTTTAGAGACTCTGAGTACACCGTCTGTCCATTTATCCTCATAAAATTCTGGATTGCTGTACAAAACAATAGTTAAATATTTAACCTTCAGTCTTTGCTCTGTATCTAACTTGGTCTTGTGTATTTGTGTACATGTGTGTCTATGGTGTAGTGGGAAATTATCGTATTACCTGCCAGCCTCCTCCTTGTCTTGATATGGGGTTTGTGGTTCCTCAAGAGCCTTGAAGAAAGGGAAAATGAAGTAGATCATTCTCCCAGTATTTCCCAGAATTGTTGTTCTAACTGTCCTAAGGAAGATTATCTCTTGGTTGCATTTTTTCCAGAGCAATTCATTCATTGGATACAGTTATTTATTGAGCTTCAGGTTTAATTTCTTTTGGGTGGGGGTCGAAGGATAGAATGGTTAATTTAAAAAGTCTTACCTTATTGAACTTGCTTTCTAGTATTGACAACTGATAAACAAGTACAAATAACTAGGAATATTGGGTACAAGTGCTGTAGACAAAGCTAAGCAGGTGTGTCTAATCTACTCAGGTTCTAGCAAATACACAGTAGGCGGTTGTCATTTGTTCATCAAAGCTGCCATGATGCAGCGCCTCAGACTGGGTGTGGTAAACAGTGGAGGTCAAAGGTCTGGAGACTGCAAAGTTGGAGAATAAGAGGCCGGATGGAAGGTGTCTGGGGAGAATTGCTTCCTGGCTTACACCATCATTTTCTTTGTCCTCGTGTCAGGGAAAGGTGAGGATCTGTTTCCTAAGGGCACCAATCCAAGGGGCTCTTTGCTCTCATGACCTAATCATATCCCTTGCATTTCCCAGCATCACAGGAATCTGGACAGAAACTCATGGTACACAGAGTAGAAAAAAGCACCCAAGAAACGCTTTAAGTCGGAGAAACTGGAAAGGGTGGTAGTTGAAAATGTCCACGGGAAGTAAATTACGAGTAAAGATTTGAGTATTGACATTTTTAAAAAAGATTCATTTATTTTTATATTAACATGTGACTGTTTTGCCTGTATGTAGGTATGTGTGTGGACTGCACGCACGTCTGGTGCCCATAGAGGCTAGGGTTTCAGAAGCCCCGGAACTGGAGTTATAGACACTTTCGAGCTGCCAGATGGATGCTGGGAACCAAGCCTTTAAGAACAAATGCTCTTACCCACTGAGCCATCCTTGCTGATTTTAAAATAATCTCTCTTAAGAGGCCAAACAGGAACGGAGGGACGATTCTACCTATTACAATACAGCTGTGGGGTATTTTTCCACTAATACCTTGTTTCAACAGTAGGCCCCTCCCCTTATCTGTCACCTACAGGTTGGCGTTTTCATTACGTTTTCTCCTTAGGGGTGTTATTGTTTTTTAATCTCTCAGATTTCAAACCTACTGTAATATTGCGCTGGTGATAGTGAAACACGTCAGACTGGTAGCTAAGTAACAGAAATTACTTCCCCACTATTAAACAGGCACAGACTTCCAAGGTCAGTGCTTTGTCTGGGCGTGGCTCTGCCGAGCGCTTTTCCGAGCTGTATTGGGAGTCTTCATTCTGTGTCTTCACATGATCTTTATTGTGCGTGTTTTGTTTTTCAGTCACCCCAGGAGCCCCATTTTAATTTAATTTAATTTTTCTCTTCTCTCTAAATATAGTCATTTAGACTATGAATGGGGTACCGTGGATTAGGATCGTAACAGATTTTGAGATGGGTGAATCAACTCAGAACACATACTTTCTCTGGACCAACTCAATTTCTAGCTTACGCTTTAAGTGTTCTCTGCCTTCTCAGTCACCATTATTTAACTTAAAGTGAAACATAATTAATTGTAACCAACTTTATATTTTTTCTCTCCATTAGCCAATATGCCTGAGCTTCTAGAAAAAAATGTAGTTTTGGGGAGAGGGGTTGCTCAGAATTGTTAACAAATCTTCATAATCAAAGCTCTTGAGGCTGAGACAGACTTTCAAAATCATTCACTAACTCTCAGCCCCTCCTTACAATGTTAATGGTCATTAACACAAAGCACTAATATTTTCCATTTGGATATTAACAATAATGGAAACATTTATAAAGAAAGCCATCGTCTTGTCACCTAACTTTGTTGCTTTGAAAATTATATGAAAATAAACAGCTTGTAAGAAAGACTTGATATTTTTAAATCATAGCCAGGTGGTGGTGGGGCAAACCTTTAATCCCAGCCCAGGAGACAGAGGCAGGTGGATCTCTGAGTTTGAGTCCAACTTGGTCTACAGAGTGAGTTCCAGGACAGCTAGGGCTACAGAGAGGAATCCTGTATTTAAAAACCAGTAAATGAATAAAGAAATTAATTAATAAATAATTAAGATAGGGCACTAATCTATGAATAGAGCAGAATATCATGAAGATTCTCTTATCACTTTCTAAAAAAAAAAATAGACCAGTAGTATTTGGTTTTGTTTTAGGTTTTGGACTATCTAGTCCCTGATTCCTCCTTACCTAAGGAGGAGTGTCAGGAATGCTGTGGGTTAGGCCTTAAGTCAAATCATAAATTAGTTGGTTAGTGTCACTAGATTTCTGCAACCATTGCCCTAGCATAATTTGCAGGCAGGACAGCATTATAGATCAAAGGGGTTTTGGCCTTCTCTTGGGCCCTGTTCCTTCTGTTGGTTTGCCTTGTCCCTGGTGTGCTGGCTTTTGTTTTGTCTTGTTATATTTTATTTTGTTATGTTTGGTTGTTATCTCTTAGCAGCCTGTGCTCTTCTAATGAGAGGCAGAAGGGAGTGGATCTGAAAGGAAGGGGAGGTGGGGAGGAATAGAGGGAGGGGAAACTGTAATCAGAATGTATTAAATGAGTAAAGAATATGTTTTCAATAAAGGGGGTGGGGAACAAAAGGTCATGTGACCATGCTTTGCCTACTCCTTGGTTAACCAGAGATCTGAATTTTTTTGTAATATAAACATTACAGATGTAATTTATTCCATAACTGATATTATTACTCTTGGGATTATGGTTTCATTTTCTCTATACTATTAACCAGTTTTGATATAATTTAGCATAATCTCAATGTTCTTTTAATGTGATTTGCAAACATTAAGATTTTAAGCTTTATTTTAAACCAACTTTGTCATCATGTTAAATATAATCCTGACTTTGCTTAACCTGGCAGGAGAACTGTATTTTGAATACTTTGAGGGTTATTTTTTGCTGTGGACACAACAAATCTGAATGATGTGATGAAAAAGAGAAAAAAACAATGCAGGAGAGGGAGAAGCAGAGATGGAGTGGGGGCCCATCCTTCACTGAGAGCTTGCTTTTTCAGAACCCGTTTTAGACTGGGAGCCGAGCTTCTGAGTGGTCTGACACCCGGGTTTCAAAGGAGGATAGGACCGACTGTAAACAATAAAGGGAAACATATCTATCTGTCTTTCCAGGGAATCCAGTACAGGTTAAGTGTGTGGTGTTCATTGCTACTTGTGAGGGCTCAGTGAAAAAGGTATTTCCTGGTTGCAGCAGCAGCGAAGAAAAATTAATACGTATCAGTTATTACAGGATATAAACTGTATCCTGTATATATGTATACATATATATTATATGTGTACATATAATATGTATATAGACATATTGTAAATCACCCCCTTTCTCTTTTAGACATTGAAATCTAAAAATTGAATTCTTTTGTTGGGATGGATTATCATTGAGAAGTCATTCAGTGCTGTGCCCAGATTGGCTTTGAATAAAATTGATTATAATTGAGAAAATTGGAACTGGAGAATGGTTGGGGGCAGTGACCATCTAGTTATAATCATTTTGATTATTAATTTTTAATAAGTTCATGATTAATTTGTTAGGTCCAGAGTATCGTGTAGTCTAGGCTGGCTTCAAGTTTGCTGAGGATGACTTTGAACCTCTGATCCTACTGCCTTCACCTCCCCACTCCCAAGTGCTGCTCTTACAGGCAAGCACAACCATGCCAGAATCTGTAGAACTTTAAAGCTATTAGAGTCTTTCAATTGCTGTCTTCTCATCCTGTA
The DNA here is from genome assembly GCF_021556685.1 of Rattus norvegicus. Taxonomy (NCBI): domain Eukaryota; kingdom Metazoa; phylum Chordata; class Mammalia; order Rodentia; family Muridae; genus Rattus; species Rattus norvegicus. The sequence continues at coordinate 56,586,355 of NC_141544.1, read as the reverse complement.
CTTACATGATTTATTGCTTTCCCGAAATCCAGAACTGCATACTTATCCTTGTTGCTTTTCAAGATAGAAAATTAAAACTCCTCTTGGCTACTTCCAGGAGCACCGCATCTCCATCTTATTTTGTGAGGTATAGGTCTATCTAATTTCAGTCTAACTTTTCTCAATTTTGTCCTCCACACAACCAACCTAACTCCCTGTCTGGGAAGTTGTGCATTACAAAATAGGATCTTGAGTTTGATACTCTTTGCTCCTCAGACTAGGTATTCATGATATCACGAAGTCACTGGGGATGAGAATAGGCATATAACAGAACCCCAATAAAATAACCCCATCATATCCAGGCCGATCAATCCAATAGATATATTGGGCAAGATCATTCAACAAACATTTCATGGTTTTAATTCATCTTTCCATCTACATCTATCAGAAGTGATGAGAACTAAGTTTGAGTTGTACACTTCACTTACAACCCCAGATCCTAATATAATTAAGAACCCACCTACAAGCAGAACATGACCTGTGGGACATACAGGACTTGAGAAGTCCATTATATTTTGCCATGAAAATGGGCCACACACGTAAACCCCCCTGAAATGAGTGGCCAAGCAGCACATTCCAACAGGTCCCTAGAGGAGATGTCACAATACTCTGAGTAACCAATTGCAGCGCGCCCTAGATTTCTTAATATCTAATCGGAATCTCTTCTGCTGGTCTTTAAGCTCATTTCCTTTTTCCATTCTCAAAGGAGGTGGGAAACATCTGGAGAATATTTTCTCTTAAAATAATAGCTCACATATTTGAAGCCTGTAATTAACTCCCTTTGTTTCCCTAACTGGAATATTGTCAGCTGCTAAGCAGCTTACAAAACACTTGAGAGAAACCTTGAAAGAGTGCATTCTGCAGTGGAATTGCTCCCTACCCATGAATGAAAGTAGCATTGTTTTCAGAGCACAGAGCGCCTAAGCTGTAGGTCTGACTCAGTCATCCATTCCTGCCTCAACATCATTTCCTTTGCTTGCAGAACGAGGATGCTGGTTAGTAGAATTCAAAGTCATTTCTAATTCTGATGTTTTCTAGTAACCAAGAGTGTGAAGAGAATTTACACCCTTCATAGGTCAGTGGACTTCCGATGGAGATGATCAAAGTTTCTGTTTTGGAAAGTTAGATATAGCTCATAATTCCAATAGCTTTTCAATCTCTAGTCTTACAGTTGGGGATCGAATTCATAAAGCCTTTTTATAATTTTTTTCCTTGAAAGATAAGCAGAATTGGATGAGACACCAAAGGAAGACCCCAGATGGGAAACAAAGTTCAGAGTATAATGTCTGCCTTAAAGAGGATTGATTCAAAGGTTAAACACAAAAGTGAAGGTTGTTGAGAATTCTCTAAAATGTAGCTGTGAAGGCCAGATGTGGTTTTTAATCCCAGCATTTAGGAGGCAGAAGCAGGCAGATCTCTGTTGAGTATAATAAGGTCAGCTTTGTCTAACTAGCAACTTCTAGGTCAGGACTTCACAGTGAGACCCTTCCTAAAATTAAATTAAATGAATACGTCTACGAATTATGTTCTCTTACAATTGTGTGACCTTAAAATTCTTGCAAAGTCATTCAGGAAATATTGACTTTGAAGTAAGAGTGGCAAGTGAATGGGCTGGAGACATGGCTCAGCCAATAAAAGTACTTGTTGTTCTTACAGTAGATCCAGGTTTGGATCCCTGAACCCATGTGAATACAAGCATTGGCAAAGGCTTCCCATGAAAAAGTTATTGCCAGTCTATGGATGCAGGGTAGTTGCGGTTGAAGTGGTCCTCTGTGGATAAATTGAACTAACTTAATGAAGTAAGGTGATAAAAATTAGGCTCCTCTTTAAGCATCCTAGGCCACAAACCTGACAAAGTTAAAATCATATCCTGCAGAAAGACAGAAACAGACTTGTTTCCTGAATGGCCCTCACCTGAGTGTTAAGGACTGGGGAGCCCTAGGGTGGACCTGAGGCATGGGAGCCAGGAAAGGGAGACTAAATGTTGGACTTTTATCTCCTCTTTTCTCCTCTGTTGTAATCCAAGTGGCATTTCATCAGAGCACAGCACCCTCCTGGAGAGGTTGAGGGGTTACAGGAAACTCAGGTGGCATACGATGGTGTGTCTTACTATTAGAGAAATTGACAAGGTTTTTGAAAACTGGGAAATCTGAACTGTTAAATACAGTGGGCTCAGTTTCCAGTTGGCATGGGTCCTTACTGGAATCAGAAGGTAAAGCCCTTCACAGGCATGAGTGTTTCAGTGACTTCTGAGGACAGGCCACATGGAAGTTCTTTCCTTACGTTGCATTCTATGTGGCCCGTTGTATTCACTCAATTGGTGTATATGGAGAAGACCAAGCCAAGTCCTGTGCTGGCATTCTCTTTTAATGAATGAGCTGTTGTGTCATTAGATTATTCACGTTGATATTTTAATAAGAAATTGTGAAACAAATTCCCCAAATCAAGGGTCAAATGTGAGCTTAATCCATTTTTCCTGTATACTAAAATATTTATTATTTGAATCTCTGCATGTGGTGTAAGTGTCTTGTGGATTTATAAAAGAATTGAAGGGTCATACCCAGTGTTTGCGTTTCCCTCTAGCTTTTGGGACAGTTGTTTTGAGGAGTTCAGTTGTTAACATTTCATTTATTTGAGTCATGCAACTGTTAATAACTTGATAATAAAATGAAATCCCCAGAACTGTTATCATACATAGGCAGAACATTAAATTGAATCAACCACTCTTAGAAAAATAAAACTAATAATTTTCTTCCAAAATTGGTGCCTCCCTTCCCTTCTACGCCTCCACACACAGAATTAATTTCTGGTCGGAACACTAGTCTTTCTAAAGTTACAACAGTTAGTCCTGAAAATTTCTGAGTTGTAAAAGAATTATAAGGAAAAAAATCAAGTTTCTTGGTCAGTGAAAATATGTTTGTTTTTTTTTCCCCCTCTGTTGCATGGTTCCAGAGCAGGAAAAAAAAAATCATTCCACATGACTGTTCCCAACAAAGACTTTAAAATTTAAATAATTTAGTCCTCAATCTGGGACTAAGCCTAAAACACCAAACTGTGATAAATTGTCAGCCGCAGAAAGGGCAGTCTCTAAAATCCTCCACTTTGTAACCACAGCTCCATCTAGATAATTAGCCTGCGTGGTAATATCCTGCCCTTTGAACACAGGCTAAGGAAGCACAGAGTGTAACCAAACCACAGCTATCTTGGTATTGCGAGTTCCATTTACTTAAAGGGTGGGATTTATTTTGAGGGAGAGCAAGATGGATGTGCTGTCTGGGAGGGAGATCATACGGTTTTCAATTAATCCAGTGAACATTCTTCAGAGAACATGGAAGTGGAGAGAGGATAGAGAGCTATGCGAAGGATGCCAGATTTGAAGGATACAGGAGTTATGTAGGCTGGAAATGTGCAAGGAAGTTTTTATGAGCAGAAGTCATTACAAGGCATAAGCAAGCATACAAAAGCATATAGAGCAACACTGTAGACGTGCTTCATAAATGATTGCCCAGGGCACGACTGTCAACAGGATGCTGGCACACGTGAAAGACTCTGCGGGTTGCCTTGTCTGTGACCTTCTATGCATTCGAAGTCTTTCTTTTACTGAACTATAAAACGAAGGGAATGAGTTAGATCAGATAGAAGCCCAATGCCTGGAGTGGGTAGAAGAGGTGCTGGTCTGTGGTGAATGTGGTGTAATTGGAGGGTTCTGAGCTGCCCACCACCTTCCTGTCACGGTAACATTCTTTTTATTTGGGCAGCTCTTCCAGTTTGTAGAGGGAAGCCAGAAATCAGTCCATGCTGTAAAACTTCTGAATTTAAAACGGTGGTCCCCGGGATCTCTTGGACACTGAACCACCAACCAGGCAGCATACACCAGCTGATGTGAGGCCCCCCAACACATATACAGTAGAGGATGCTGGTTCTGGACTCAGTCAGAGAATAGGTACCTACCCTTGAGAGAGTTGGGCCCCCGGAAAGTAGGAGGTCTGGTGGGGTTGGGGTGAGGGTGGGGGCATCTCTTGGAGACAGCAGAGAGGGAGGAGGAGGTGTGGGAGGTAGAACAGTGGGAGGGTGAACCAGGAGGGGGATAAAGTCTGGACTGTAAAAAAAATGATTAAAGAATTAAAAAAAATTTTGATTCACTTTAACATTATCTGGTAGAAGTGAGGTCTTCCCCTTCTGCCAAAAACAAAAATATCGAAAAGGGTTCAACCCTGTTTCCCGAGATCCTTCTTTTAATTTGCTGGACACCTCTGTGCCAAGTAGTCTCAAACACCTCTCATTCTAAAACACTACCTCCATTATTTCCTGGGCCACGATATTATTTTCTAAAATTTTAAACTTCTTGGTTTGTATCTGTCCATTGTCAGTGGATTAATTTAATTACAAACTTCACAGCATTCTAACAAAGGTTAAGGTACAGTATTATGAAATTATATATATGTGTGTGTGTGTGTATGTATACCATATACATATGTGTGTGTGTTTTCATATATGTTTACACACGTTAAATGTATGCTTATGTGTGTATATATATGTGTGTTTATAAGTGTATATATATACACATACAAAAATATATGAAAATTAAGCAACGAGGTTGTAGCACGGGAATGTGCTTAGATCAAGTAAAGGACTGAGCACTAAACTACGCTAACTTTATTTAAACGAAGAGGAAAAGGATTAAAAGAAAGAACAGTGTTGAGGAAGGAGGAAGAGGAAGGAAAGGAAGCAGGAGGAAGGGAGGATCTTGAGCATACTTTCCGACACCCTGGAGTCTTATTTTTGAAGAACATGGATGATAAGAGTGTTTTTATTCCCTCTGCTCCAGATTCTGAAACTAGCCCAACTTTTCTACAGGGATAACACAAGCAGTGACTACAGAATCCAGAGCTGTATTTTTACTGTTGGAGGAAATAAACTTCACAGACAATGGCTGCAGGTTTCTGGTCTACAGCAATCAGCTCATTGCTTCTCCTAGCTTGGTCTCTCTGGGCTTCTTTGGGACTTCAGGAGTAATGTTGCTGTCGTGAGCTCTTTACTGTTTTTCTTATTTTGAATTGTATCTGAGCTATGTATTCCCCACCTTGGTTATTAAAAAAATACTGAGTTTTGATTCTAACAAATTCAGTGTCACATGGACTTCTTTTACATACTTGTTTTATAGTGCAACAATTTGCTAACTTCAAAGTACCAGGTAAGTATGAAGCCTTACTTAGCCATGAACACCTGTCTAAATGTAAAACATTAATTTCCCCCAATCAATACAAATTTGTAACTTATTTTGAAAAATAAGCTCTTATGCAAGAGTTGTAGAAGCTAGTGATCAAGGGGAGGTACACTCAGCATAAGCCATTCAGGTGACTGACCACAGGAGTAAGAGGGAACTTTCTCTTTGTGCAGTGTATCTGCATTTAGTTCATAGCTGAACATGGAATAGACTTGATGCATCCTTTCAAGTGAATATATGAACTGTCTCACTTTCATCTTGTCCCTTGCCGAACCTAAACACTAAATAGATCTCAGGTGGCATGATGACTTGGAGGGCCACTAACTGGGAGTGGCACAGTCACCAACCCTGTATCGATAGAGCTCACTTATGTGCATACTATTTTTATCCTCATGCCCCTAATTTTGTATCCTGATGTCTACTGCCAGAGTGTAAGAATGGAAAATCCCACATAATAGCCATTTTCCCCTCAACGTTAATAGAGAGTGTTGCTTTTGAGTTTTATAAACTTTATAAAGAACAGAGAGGCATTGGATGGCCTTAGAATAAATGAGATTGGTGGCTATTCATTGATTTACGAGATGTTCATAAGGTTCTCTTTACGATAAAGGGCACAGATTTGGCTTGAGCTGTATTATAGTACCATGGAGGCAGTTTTCAAAATCTCTGGTCTGATTTTAAGTTAAGGCCTTTAGCTGTCAAGTAGCTCTCTCCTTTCGCAAAGGTAATTCCTGACGCACCGTTTCTTTGTTTACAAAACCTGAGTGATGGACTGAGTGATCCCTAATGTACTTGAGAAGATTTACTGCCCTGTTACTGCTCATACTGTCACCTGTAGTTATGCTGGGTACTGACAAGCGTCAGGCAGTAGGTGGGGGGGTTGAGAAGGAGCATGAAATCCCTTGTGTTGAGGAGGAGGAGGAAGAGGAGGAAGAGGAAGAAGAAGGGGAGGAAGAAGAAGGGAAGGAGGAGGAAGAAGGGGGAGGAGGAAGAGGAAAAAGAGGAAGAGGGAGAGGAGTAGGAGGACGAGGGGGAGGAGGGGGAGGATGAGGATGAGGATGAGGAGGAAGGATGAACACTTGCTTCATACTCCTATGCAGTGTCCAACAACATTTTGCAAAGCTCTATGTTCTTCACTGTGGTTGTTTGTGGGCCGCATCTCTGCCATGAATTTCTGTTTCTTCGTGTGGAAACCAGCCAAGGATACATTACTGGCCACCTACCCACCTTCTTAGGATGACTCCTCAGACTTATTTTCTTTGCTTTCTCCTCCTGCTGGTTTATGGCTTTCCCTTATGTAGCAATAAAACTCTTGGAGAGCCCTCTTAGGGATGAATTAATGCCACTTAAGTATGTTTCCGTTAGCTGCCCTTTGATGGTTCTGTTTAAAAATAAAGGGAGAGTTGGGGCAGCTTGGTTCTTATTGAAATTTTCCTTTTCTCTGCTTTAAAATTACCATTCCTCAGAAACAGTTACACTCCAAGAGAGCTTTGTTAACACAACACAGACACACAGACACAGACACAGACACAGACACACACACACACACACACACACACACACACACACACACAACATCTGGGAGATGTTGTCGGAAGGTAAAATCACCATCTTTTGGAAAAGTATTTACATTACAAGGAGACCCAGCTTAGCCTGTGCAGAGCTTCCCTTATAGCCCTTTGAATACCAGAAAGCATGCCCAAATTCCAGAAGGAAAGAACGCCATCTTGTTCTCCACCCTAATAGCAAACAGACTAAGGATCTGTTGTCATGATCCCATTTCAGTCCTGCATAGCCTGCCTACATATTCTACTTAATAATTCATCTGAATCTTGCATTTAATCTATGCTAAATTTGGGACAGAATGGCCTTTAGGGTTTAGTACCTTCCTCCTCCTCCTCCTCCTCCCCCTCCCCCCATCCTCCTCCTCCTCCTCCAGGTTCTCAGGGTTAGATGGTGAGTGCATTACCACATACTATTCTAGTTTCCTTTTGTCCCATTCAACAATTGTGAGAGGAACTAAACATAACTCAAGACCAACTTGGATATCACTTTTTACCTCAATGGAGGCAAAGGCAGATATGCTTAAAAAAGAAATGCAAAAAAAAAAAAAAAAAAAAAAGCCAGAGCCACGTCTGCTCCTTTTCTCTCTAGTTTCCTCTTCATTTGTCCTCAGTCATCATCTCTGATTTCTTTGCCCTTTACCAGATATCTGGTTCCCACTTGGTATTTATTATATCATCGGATCACTTGGTGCCTGTGCCAGAATAAAGACTAATGCTTTACCGAGGGCATAGTGGGATATGCGAGTCAAACCACCTTTTCTCCTCGCTTGATCAAGGGCAGACTTCACATAAGCAAGGAGACATGCTAATGTGGGAAGGTTCAGGAGCCCCAAGAAGTACTCATCTTTGCCTCAAGACAAAATAATTCTTCACAGCTCTACAGAGTGCTTGAAATTGCAACTAAATTTCTATAGACTCTAGGAAAGTTGGTGCAGCCTTAGAAATGTGATAATTGACTGACCCATGATTGAGAAAAGACCAGGGTATAGGAATATTAAGAAATTTGGATGGGCTGTCCTGACTGGGACTGTGCACAGGGTAATGTGGAGGGCTCAAGTTCACAAGTGCTTTGGAGAGACTAGAAGCATCAGATGGAGGGATGAAGTTGAGCCTTGCCACAAAGCCCCTCTACCAGATCATGGAGATGAGTGGCTGGTTATGATGCCAAGATTGGTGTGTAGCTGTTACATAACCACTAAGAGGTGAGTGTGAATATATTCAAGAGGGATCTTCCGGAGACTTCCTTTTTAGGAGTAGAGCCAACCTCTAGCAAAGCTCTTTGGAACCTGATTGTCCCCTAAGTTTGTGCTTCAGATGAGAAGTTTTAGTTGTTGGCAAGACTTGGGTCTCAGCTTTCTTTCCCACCCCCCCATGGCAGGGGCTGCTGCTTCCTAAACATGTGTACATATGGAGTAAATTACTGGCATTTTTGTCATATCACATAGCTAGAGTTTCAGAGCATAGACACTATTCTAGGTAGGAAAGAAGCTGACTCTCTCCTACAGCTACACGTGACAAGTGGCCAGGAGAAGGCCAAACCAAGGTTCTTCTATGCCATTTTTATCTGAGTCTCTGATCACATCAGGGGGAGAGCTAAGGCTTCTCTAATCAGCAGTTTAAATATCTCACAGTCCAAGGAGCAAGCGCCCTTTCCTGGAGTCTGACGTACAAGCCTGCAGAATGACTGTGCATATTCCTAGTCTGGAATGTGCCAAGGATAACCAGGAGACCCACACATTCACGACTGCTTCCCTCTCTCTAACTTTCTCCTAATAAACACAGCCTGGCCCTTCGCCTTGGTAACAACCTTCAGATACCGTCCAGCCTTCTATTTAAAGAGATTGGAGTTCTCAACAAAGGAGGAGAGAGATGTGCTCATCAGGTAATTAGTCCGTTGATCCATCCATCCAATACAGTTCAATATCCAGCAAATGCCAAGCAGGTGCTGGAGACACAACAATGAGCAGTAAGTGAGATCCCTGTCCTCAAATGGCTCAGAGCGCAGGGCTGGTTGGCTGAGGCCCTGGCCACTCAGACACCTCCCCTTGGTAAGTTCTACCTCTGTGAGTTAGTAACAGGGAAACATTGAACTCCTGGTCCTGTGTATTGGGCTGGCTGACTCACTAAGATGATAACTGCCAACATTTTTACAATCTCATGTTGGCTCCCCTCCACCTCCCAGCATGTGATTGGGCTTCTTCTACTGACCAGTCCTTGAAGTGTATCCATAGAAAACAAACTTATTTCAAGATCCGTCTGACAAGACTTGCAAGGAATGTAAATAGAGGACACTTCTGCATAGCAGACACAAGTAGCATCTGAATAATCCGAGTACATAACCTTATACAGGAGTACAAGGAAGCAATAAGTTATTCATGAGAACTGTAAGAAATCGAGGGGGGGTTGCTACACTTATATATTATATGGCATATTGAAGCAATCTTAATATATCATAATAAATTTGACCATTGCTTGTTCTAACTTCTGACATGTCAAACATAACTGTAATGGCTATATTCTAAGATGTTAATTTGTTTTCACCTAGAATCAACTAAAACCCAAGTGGCTGGGTATATTGGTACAGGATTTTTTTTCTTTTTTTTTTCTTTTTTTGGTTCTTTTTTTCGGAGCTGGGGACCGAACCCAGGGCCTTGCGCTTCCTAGGTAAGCGCTCTACCACTGAGCTAAATCCCCAGCCCCAGGATTTTTTTTTCTTAATGAAACCATTTGAAGTGGGAAGACCCATTGTTAATCCTGATCTTTTCAGGTGGATACATTTACCTTTAATCTGGGCCATTCTTCTGGTGGCAACCTATATAAAAGCCATGGGAAAAGGGAGCTTGCTCTCTTTGCCTGCTGTCTGGCAAGTCCATTCCTTCCCAGACATTGGGGCCAACTTCTTCAGGACACCAGTGTCTACTGAAGACCAGATGGACATCCAACCCTGTGACCTGAACACCTGCTGAATTTCCAGCTTTTTTTTTTTTTTTTGGTAGAGAGCCATTGTTGGACTACCTGGACCACAGCCCATAAGCCATTTAAGAAACTTCCTTTCTACATTTATATAGATTCTGCTCCTCTACAGAACCCTGCTTAATACAATAACCCATGATGAAAATTTCTACTTAAAAAATTTAAAAGATGTGCACCATCCATTCCCCATCCTATTTTCAAACCTATCATTTCCCTCTACCTCTAGTTACCAATGCAGACATTTGACACAGAGACAAACAAGGGAAATTGTTGCCTGTTTTTGAGTTCTGATTATAGTTTTGAGTATAGATGGGGATTTTTTCTTTTATTGAATATTTTGTATTTACATTTTAAATGTTATCCCATTTCCCGGTTTCCCCTCCAGAAACCTGAGATCCCATCCCTCCTTCCCTTGCTTCTATGAAGGTGCTCCCCCCTACTCCCTCCCACCTCCCTACCCTGATATTCCCCTACAATGGGGCATCGAGCCTTCACAGGACCAAGGGCCTCTCCTTCCACTGCTGCCTGACAAGGCCATCCTCCGCTACATATGCAGCTGGAGCCATAGGTCCATCCCTGTGTACCCTTGGGGTGGTGGTTTAGACCCTGGGAGCTCTGGTCTGGGAGGGGTCTGGTTGGTTGAGCTCTGGTCTGGGAGGGGTCTGGTTGGTTGAGCTCTGGTCTGGGAGGGGTCTGGTTGGTTGAGCTCTGGTCTGGGAGGGGTCTGGTTGGTTGATATTGTTGTAGATGTCGATATTTTCAGCAAACATTAAAGACTCCTTTGGATTGAGCAGGTAAAATATATACTGTGTGAAAAAAGTTTCAAAGTTCACATTACTACACTGTTTCTGTTGACATTTATTTACTTTTAAATATATGTGTCTCTCTGTGCGCCACAAGCTTTCCGGTGTTCAATCCCGTGGAGTGAGAGTTACAATGGTTGTGAGCTGCTAGGTGAGTGCTGGCAATTGAGCACTTGTCTTCAGGAAAAGCAGCTAGGGTTCTGAACGGCTGAGCATCTCTCTAGGATCTTTTTGAAAAAAATCCTCAGAATAAGAATCTATGTGAGTAGAAATTACAATAGAATTTAAATTTATTTTGTGTCTGATTCTTGAAACATTACCAGTGCTTTCCAGGGCTGCTCACCAAGTACCCTTCATAATGCGCTAAAGAAATCTTAGCTCAACACCCACTGTAGAGTTGGGGAACCTACATGACATCATCAGGGACATGAAGGGGCCACCTGCATCGCCTTTTATATACAATTAAATTTTCTTTTACTATTTTTGTATTATTTAACTTTTAAAAATAGACTTACTTAGATAATTTTAAAGTTCACAGCAAAATTGAAGGGAAAGAGTGGATCTGTATCTCCCCCATCTCTCTGAAACTGTACAGCCTGTGCATTATCAACATCCTGTACCAGAATAGAACATTTGTTCTACATAATGAACCTACACCAGAACATCAGGCAAAGTCCAGTATCACAGTTGGATATTATACATTCTTCAGTTTGTTCAAGGGATAATGACACATCTGCCATTCTCATATCACACAGCATAGTTTCAACGTCTTCAGTATCCTTTACGTTCTTCCTGCCTGCCCATTCATCTCCAATTAACTAGCCTCTGTAATCACTAAATCATGTTTTAAGCATTTATAGCATGTACTGGCAGGTTTTATATGTCAACCTGACACAGTTGGGGTTATCACAGAGAAAGGAGACTCCCTTGAAGAAATGCCTCCAGGAGATCCAGCTGTAAGGCATTTTCTCAATTAGTGATCCAAGAGGGAGGGTCTAGATAATTGTAGGTGGTGCCATCCCTGGGCTGCTAGTTCTGGGTTCTATAAGAAAGCAAGCTGAGCAAGCCAGGGGAAGCAAGCCAGTAAGCAGCATCCCTCCATGGCTTCTGCATCAGCTCCTGCCTCCAAGTTCCTACCCTGTGTGAGTTCCTGTCCCAACTTCCTTTGGTGATGAACAGCATTGTGGAAGTGTGAGCTGAATAAACCCTTTCCTCCCTAACTTACTTCTTGGTCATGATGTGCAGGAATAGAAAACCTGACTAAGACACAGATGCTAATAGTAAGGAGGCTTTTCATAGCAGCTTCATTACTTAGTAACATGCATTTATGTAAGTCCTTCCATTTATGTGTTTTTATGGCTTGATAGCTTGTTTGGTTTTGGCACTGAATAGCATTCCATTGGTTGGATGTTCACAGTTTATTTATGGACAGTATTTTAACTCTTATTTTGATTTGTCAAATCTCTTAATTTAAGAAAACCTGGAAGGTACTCATGACTGATAATGATAGTATTGCCTACTTATCTGTACCTTGTTTGGTCACTGTCTCATGCTGCTCCTACCTTCCTGTGTCCAAGACCCACTGACTTCTCTCTTCACTGAGTTTATTGGTTTGGTTATGTTGTTTTTCTGTAAGAATCGACTGTAACATGAGGCTAATGCTTTTTCATGTCATTAGGATTCCACCCAAATGCCATCCCTAATGCAAAGTCTTTTTTGATCAGATTGGCCAGTGTGGTGCCCAAATCTTGTTAGTATCATGTTATGTCATTCACAGAAGTTTTTGAAATTTGATATTATCCCATTTATTTAATTTCCTCATTGTTCATCTTCCCTGTATCTCTATAAGATATGTGTATATATATGATTTGCTTTGTCTTATTTAATGTTTAATTTCCAAAGCACTGTGCTTGATCAAAATGGGAGATACGAATGACTTAGTGAATTATGTCATAGACGGTACTCTCATTGTTTCTTGGGTATGATTATGTACATTGTGAGTGTTTATATATATGTGTATATATTTCTATGTAGAAACACATCTTTGGCTTTTTGTTTGTTTGTTGTTTGTTTGTTCTTAATCTTCGCTGTTAAGAAACACACATCGGGTTCTTTATCTATCTTTGGTTTATGCATTCCTCAGAGATTAACACATTTGGGAAATAGCAGTTTGTAAGTCCACAAGTGGATTTGCAGCCAAGATTAATCTCTCTCTCTCTCTCTCTCTCTCTCTCTCTCTCTCTCTCTCTCTCTCTCTGTTTTTTGAGCTAGACAGACACCATTTCTTTGTATAGCCCCGTCTGTCCTGGAATTATCTCAGTAGACCCGGCTGGCCTTGAACTCACAGAGATCTGTCTCCCAAGTGCTGAGATTAATGGTGTATGCTAGCACTGTAAGGTATGAATCTTTTTACAGATGAATCTCGTGGACCTGTGAGATGGCTCTGCTGGTAAAGGCACCTGTCACCAAGCCTGATGACTTGAATGTAATCTCCAAGATCCACATGGTGACTGTGGATCCTGCAAATTGTCTTTTGAATTCCACATTTGGAAGATGGCAGCATGCTCCACCTCCCTCCCCGTGAAATTATTAAATACATATAGAACAGAAGTCTTGTTCACGATTCCAAATTATGAACCATGGTATATAATGTATATTTTAAGCTGAAGGAACTAAGGAGATCTTAGAAACAGGTAGATTACTTTTTGGCCATCTACTGTCTTTCTCCACTGAAATGGGGCACAAATAAATTTTACTTACCTATTCATAAAGATCATAAAGGGTCATAAGTCTCCTATTTTAGGTGTCATGTCCTATACCCAAAGACCAAGAAGAATCTAGGCAATTATATCTTGCCTACCCCTCTTTGTTTAATTCCATTAGATCATACCTTCTTCAATGCTACTGATGTATGATTGTCCATGAACAATTGTCTTGTAAACTATATGTCATGACGCCCTCCTCCAAATATAATTTACAAGAAGTGATTTTTATATCCTCTTCTCTTTTACATCTCTCATTAGGAGAGTCTCAGACATGCCTTTTCTCCTTTATAGCATAAAATCAGTGTAATGCTTACATCATGGTCACCAGTCTAGTATAGCAGCAGTGGCATGACACTAGCTGTATCAGTTTTCCAAAGACCTCACTAACTGATTCCCATTTGTCAATGAACATATACATTTATTACACATTGCAAAGGATATGGATAACAGAAAGTCGACACAAATAAGCAATCAGAAGCCTCACGATTCTGATTCCCTGTGAGGCAAGTGGAACTATGTCATCAGATAAAAACTGGGAATGTGGGACAGACTCAGAAACCCCAGTATTCTCATATCTGAGACCGGTAGGCCTTTCATCTGCTTCCAACCTGGTTCCTGTCCTGGAGCACGTGGCCATAGCACCACACATGAAGATCATGACCCCTAGTCATGCAGGACAGAGTTCTCCATGCCAATGAGGTACCTGAGGATTGAGGCAATAAGCTTCCCTTCCCAGACATTCCTTCATGCAAAAGGCATTTTTTCTCTGGTCCACCCTGAGTAAGTTGTATACACTTATTTTCCATGATGAAGAATGAATAAACAGTGTGGATAAGCAAGGACTGTCTCTCTCATCAAGAACCATCTTGTGAGGAAGCCTTCATCACGCAGAGCCAGGTCTAAGTCTCCCACAGAAGGCTCCTTTGTCCTCCAGACACTCACCCCTGAGCTAAGCTAGAATTCTCCCTCCCACCAGCCTGGGATGATCACTAGACTCTGTGGGTCCCCTTCGTTCTGACTCCATGAGGTTCAGGGGTAACTGAATGCTCTGGAGTTTGGGAACTCCTGCCTCCTCAGCCTGCCTCATTTCTCACCTGGCCTGGGGCCCCCACCTTAGGCTATGTTCATAGCCTAATGCCTTCCATTTCATCTGTCTGAGTGGAGTTCATACACTTCAGCAGCAAGACGGAACACAGAACCACAGCTTCCTTGGTGAAATGTTATCTGTCGATGACAGGTGCTTAGAGAAATGAATGCCCAACACATGTCAGATAGTATCTTAGTTGCTAAGCCTATCTCATGCTATCTAATTATAATAACACACAGGTAGAAGAATCACCATCTTCTTTAAAAATAGGTGAGTAGAGGGCTTCAGCGATGGCTCAGTAGGTAAAGGCTTGTGTATTAGAATTTGGGAATTAGAACTTGGATCCCCATCCATGTGGATGCCAGATGAACATGACTCCCCACTTATAATCTCAACTCCCAGGAGGTAGAGACAGGGAATCTGTGGAGAAAGTTGGCTTAGACCAGCTGAATAGGTGATTTTTGGGTTAAGTGAAAAGCCTTGCTTCAATATAGTTAGAGAGAGAGATCAAGGGAGACACCCAATAGAATCCTTTGGACATTACACACATGTATACAAATGTGTCTACATGTTGGCACAAATGTGTTTGAACACATGCGTGTGCGCGCATGTGCGTACACACACACACACACACACACACACACACACACACACAAACAGGTGAAGAAATAGAGACTAAGAATGCTGCTTGTACTTTAGCTGACTTTGACAGCCAGAATTTCAACTTCTATGTGACTCCAATATTTGGTCTTTATATCACAGAAACCCCACAGCAAATAGCAAATCCTCTCCTTCACAGTATGCTCGAGTTAACAAAATGCTCCCTTGAAATGGTAGTACCATCAAATAGAGTTATTCAACCAAGTCATTCTCACAGTCTCATTAATAACTTTGGTAAGACAAACAGGAACCTAGCACGACTGCCCTCCGAATGACCCAACATGCAGCTGAAGGAGTCAGAGGCAGATATGTGCACCCAACCAATGGACAGAAGCTGGTGACCCCTGTGGTTAAATTAGGGAAAAGCTGGCAGAAGCTGAGGAGGAGGGTAACACTATAAGAAGACCAGCAGTCTCAACTAACGTGGACACCAGCTGATATTAGGCCCCCAACACATATACAGCAGAGGACTTCGAGGTCTCAGTTCAGTGAGAGAAGATGCTCCTAGCCCTTAAGAGACTTGAGGACCCAGTGAGTGGGGAGGTCTGGTGGGGTGAGGGTTGAGGGGGCATCCTCTTGGAAAAAGGGGCTGGGGGAGTTTGCATGGGATGTGGAAGTCAGATGGCAGACCAAGAAGGGGATAAAGACTGGACTCTAAAAAAGATTAAAGAATAGAAAGAAAAGAACTTTGGTAAGATTGACCTTTTCCTTTCCTCAAACAGAGACGGTTTTGCAAGTGAGACGGTACCAGCTGGAATGAAGTGTTGGATGGAGCCCCTTGGGGATAAAGATGGCGGCAGTGAGGAGGTAGGGAGCAGCGTCTGAGGACAGAACCGTGCCCGAAGTCAGCAGGCTGCTTAACTGGGAATTCTGAGTGTTAGGAGGGTTAGTGTGAAAAGCAGCACAGAAAGCTGGGATCCAAACCAGACATAAGTTTAAATGCTTCTGTGGCCCACAGGCTCTGCCCCCTACCCAGTCTTCACCATATGAAGGGATAAAAGTGGAACAGAAGTTAAGGGAATGGCCAACCAATGACTGGCCCAACATGAGGCCCATGGCATGGAAAAGAGCCCACCATTGACACCACTAATGATATTCTCCAGGATTTGCAGACGGGAACCTAGTATAACCTGTTCTCTGAGAGATTTCACCCAGCAGCTGATGGAAACAGAGGCAGAGACCTACAGCCAAACACTAGGCAGTTGGGGACTGTCATGGAGGAGCGGGATGAAGGATTGGCTGAGCCAGAGGGGGAAAGAACACAAGAAAACCTATATAATCAACTAACCTGGGTCTGTAAGGTTTAGGCTCACAGAGACTCAAACACCAACCAGAGGGCAAGCATGGGATGGGCCTCAACGCCCTACACACATGTAACAGGTGTGCAGCTGATCTTCACATGGGACCCCTAACAACTGAAGCAGGGGCTGTCTCTGATCCTGCTGCCTGCCTTTTGATCCCTTTCCCCAAATGGCTTGAGCTTTGTCTAGGTTCAATAAGAGAGGATAGGCTTAGTCCTACTGCAACTTGATATGCCAAGGTAGGTTGATATCCACGGGAGGCCTCCCCTTTTCTGAGGAGAAAGGGAGAGGAAGATTTGGGGAGGGGAAGAGAGAGAGAAGGACTGGGAGGAGACAAGGAAGGGGTAGCTGGGATCGGGATGTAAAATAAATAAAGAAAGAAATCAAATGTTATTAACTAGTTACTCAGTGATAAACATCACACCTGAGAGTTGTGAGAAGCAAATGGTATTTTTCCATAGTCAATGTTCTGAGCAGTGCCTGGGGGACAATGATTCCCTAATATCAGCTGTCACCTGTCTGTGTCTCTTCTTCTGTCATCAGCATATTGTAAGCTATGAGTTTCACACAGTTATCGTAGTATCTTGAACATGTGGCTTGCTGCTCGATTGTGGGAGCAATTGTACAGAGTGGAGTCAAGTCTCTTTTGGTGTTCCTCAGCTTTCAAGAATTTGAGTTTATGAGACCCTGTGTGTAGGAACATGGGACCTTTTTGACCTGAAAGGAATATTTATTTGGCTCTTACGTCTTTACTATCAAGCAATCTAACAGATCATCAATTATAGCTTTATTCCGAGTTTAAAATGGGATTAGTAGTGCTCCAATCAATCTAACTTCAGTTATGTGCAGATGGGCCCACATTATAATTTATAATCTATGGCAAATTCCTAGTATTTTACCCAACGGGGGGTAGGGGGAACGTGGCAGCATTTATTCCAGGTCTAGAAATTTGAAATAACTATTCTAGCACAGTTTTCTCATGCTACCTCTTTCAGATAACTATGCTTTATTATTACCAGAGGCTCTATGTGACTCTCACCTCTGTATGTTGGAGAACCTGCTTTGTCACTTACTAGATTATTAATGTACCTCTGGACTTTACCATCGTGATTCAGAAACTCAGTAGCAGGATGAGTCACGTGTTGACTGGTGTTTTGATGATCAAATGAAATGGCGCTGATGGGCTGAAATATGTTTGAGTCGGAGCAAAAGGTTCACCCCAATGAAATGTGATTTTATGAAAGGAAGGCTCCCAGTCCTCCCCAGGACTAAGCCAGGTCATCTGGGTGGATGGAAGGTATCTGAGGTTTCTCTCTTTCCTAGTCCAGAACCATGTTGAGCCTACCAGCTGTTACTAAAAACATTAATAAAAATTTTGTCAGCTTAGAGTTATTGCCGTTCCTGAAGAAAAGATAGATGTATGTATTTTTAAATCTGGACATATGAAGGTTTAAAAAATATTGTTGTAGAGTTCTCCTGGCTACATTTCCTATGTTCTTTTCCAAGCCTTTGACTGGAGAAAGTGAAACATGTTTCTGTGCCAGAGCAAAATAGTAAATGAAAACCTCATGTCTGAGGAACGCTAGGATTAATAACTGGTGGTGAGATAGGTAAGCCTTATATTATCCAAGGTAGAAGTCAATGAAAGAAAAGGAGGCAGGGCCATGAGCTGTTACTTTCTGAGGCGTGAGATTAAACCATTCAGGGAAATGGTGGACAGTAGTATATTTCAGCCTTCCAGGGGCAGTGTGTTTTTAAAGAATTCATGGTACCACGCTCTTTACTATTGAGGTGGAACACAAAAAATACCTGAGGAATCCCAAGGGGTTAATGCTTCGCATGGATGCACAGCACAATATCACGAGAGTCTTCTTCCCTTGGAGGGGCATCATCTAACTCAGCGTGCTGAGTTTTGAAAGGAATTTCAGTTCTTAGAGTGAATATTAACTCTAATTGTGACACATTTCCCTCTGAAGTTTATTATATGTTTTTTTCCCCTAAAGAAAACATTAAGGGCAAATGAGATACGGTTGAGGAATTATACGAGTCAGAGATAGAGAATTTTAAGCCCTTTCCCCATTAATTATAGTGACAGCTTGTTTCCCAGTCCTAATGTATGAATTGACTGAGTTGATAGTTTCAGCTTTTGCTTCCTCAGTGCCCACAGTGACCCAGAGCCATGGTCTCACCTACAATGTAAAAGAAATAGAACTTGGATCCAGACTGCTTCTTCCTATCTGTCCAATGTGGGAATGATAATCCTTAAGGAATATTTGGTAACAAGTGTTGCATAGCTGCCTACCAACTAGGAGAAACTCAGTGAAGGACAGCTATGACAGCATACATTATCTAGTTTTATATCCTGGCCATTATGGTTCTAGAGTCCAAAGGAAGATTATATACTTCTTTTAATCGACCACTTTTGGTATCTTATGCAGTCCCACACGAAATTAACCATAAAAGAAGCAGTATCTCCTGGGTTTGATAAATTAATATCTGATATAAAATACATATTAGCTTCAGGAAGAAAGCTCCCAAGGTAACGGCTATTAGAACTTGAATTTGATGTTTAAAACGCCATTTTGATATAAAATGGTATTGGTGATGCTTTAATATTTTGTGTACGTGTCAGAAGAGACATCTGCTACATTAGAGAAAAGGATTAAGAAGAAATAGAAAATGCAGAAAAGAGACAGGAGGAAACTACGAAACATTGACACTCTTCGGTACCGGCTGGGTCCAAAGCATTAATGACCAGAAATTAAAGGAAGCAACTGAACAGTGGTCTGGCTAGCTTACCCTCAGTCTTAGGCTAACTTTATCCAGAAAATTCCTTGTGCCAATGACATCAACAGCAAACCAGTCACAGTGTAATAAGTGCTTCCGGTTTTACATTGATGCAAAGGTTAAGGGTATGAAGGAAGGAATTTGGGCCACAAAAGGAACAAAACTGCTTTGAAACATCATAGAGGCTATGGTCCTACTATAATTTCATCTAGCCTCACTGTGGAGAGTTGAAACAGAAAAATGCACGCTTGTGAGACTTCAGGGTACTACTTGTTCTGCTACAGTAGTAGCTAGAGTTAGCTGAGTAGATGGGAGGCTGGCTGGGGATTATGGGGCTTTCCTCTTCCTGCTGGTTGGTTTTAATTTTAGCAATTGTTGCCGGCTAGTGCTAAGATTTATGTTCTCTGTTTCCCATTATTCTCCGAGACAAGCTGCTGGAAGGAGAGAGGAATTAACACACCGATGGCTAACATTAGTTTATTTTTTTTTTTGAGCTTTTCTTTCAAGTGTGTATTGCCCACACTTGGTGTTAATGTAGTACACACTGCGTTATGTTCTTCCTGGTTATATGTTGTTAACTATTTTTTTTCCCTGTTAACTGTCATTAACTCTTCTCTTAATAATCATAAAGAGAGCCAGGTATGGCGACACATGCCTTTAATGGCGGCACTTAGGAGGCAGAGGCAGGCAGATCTCTGAGTTCTTAGCCAGCCTGGTCTACAGATTAAGTTCCAGGACAGCTAAGGATACACAGGGAAACCCTATATCGAACCCTACCCACCTGATCATAAAGATGTGATAATGCTAATTTATCAGTCTACATTGAAAAAATACCATATTCGTACTTGGACTGTGGGACAGTTTGGCACATAGCAAGCATTCATTGGAGAAATTACTATTTGCCAGCCATTTTGGAAAGCTTTTCATGTTGATTGACTCATGTAATCTATTATGCTGATGAATTAATTTTACCCTCAAAAAAGTCTGAGATAGAAGCTACCACTATATATGATTCCTACTTCCTACTTTTCGATGAAGAGACGTGCTAGAGAGTTTGAATAACACACTAATCATTCAAAAGGAATATGTATATATCGCATTTAAATACATGCATAGTATAAGTACATGTCCTAGAATCAGTAAATAGTAGGACTAGAATTTGAACTCAGGAAATTGGTTTCTAGGTTCATGTTTACAAACAGGGCCTTTTCTTCCCTCTCCCTCTCCCTCTCCCTTTCTCCCTTCCCAGCCCCGCTGTGGTGTTTTCCATATTTGTATCACATTTAATATTTGAATTTGGAAAATTTCTACATATCATTCTATTCTTCGTATTCAAATTAAGCTGCCAGATTAAAACTCAAGGTTATTGAAGAAAAGGGCATAATTTCATCTCTTTTAATTTTTTTTGAGAGGGTTTTTCTGTGTAGCTTTGACTCTCCTGGAACTTGGTTCTGTAGACCAGGCTGACCTTGAAGTTAAAGAGATCTGCCTGCCTCTGTCTCCCAAGTGCTGGGCTTAAAGATGTGTACCACAACCACCACCATCACCAACAGCTGGCTTTTTTAAAAGTTAAAATACCTTTTATATGCAAAGAACACTTTTGGGGAATTGGAACAAAAAGACAGATAAGGCACAATATGTAGTGTTCTATAAACCCTAAAATTAAAAAAGAAAATCTTATCTAGAAAGCTTCCTTTAAGTCTAACGAGGTGTATAAAGAACTTGAGACTGCTATGGTTTCTTAGGCCCCTGCTGGATGGTTGCCAATGGAACTAAGAAAGAGGGGGCTGCTTTTATCCCAAAGAAAGCAGAACATATTAGGCCAACCAAAGAGATGTCTAGTCTAGGTCAAACCTCCACTACCAGGGTCAAATTCATGACTTCTTAGGAGCCCAGCAGAGTGTAAAGGGTGAGCGATTAGCTAAGTGAGTTCTTGGGTGGTATGTCATGTCAAGAAGCAGAGAAACAGTTGCTGGGTCCTTAGATCCCAGGGCTACAATGCCTAGGTTCCTATCTCAACTTGGAACTTGAATCCTTATCACTCAATGTGATTAAAGGCAAGGTGGTTGTTTTTGTTCATTGTAGTTTTTGAATGAATATATATTTGCCTCACATTCCTCCTCTGTAAAAATAATATTTAGATCCTAGGACATAGGACTAAGTTACGTGAATGTTTGTAAAATGCTTATCGTGGACTCTCACAGTGGCTAGTATTAATGCTATAATTACCAAGAGAAGCAGGAGTAGGCACAGATATTTAGACAGGCAGGAGAAGTCTCACTTGGAAGAAATATAAACCCAAAGCACACATCCCTGGCTTCCGTTCTTCCAGGGGCTATGTTAGTCTTTGTCTTGGCATCTCCTTGAGAAAATGCCATGTGCTATGCTTCTCTGCTAGCTTTAGATCAGTGGAGCAGGAAATCAGAAGGCCGAGCTCGTAATTCAAATTTCAAATCACATAACCCTTAATGCTGTTGAGGTACAAATACTTTGTCTTATTTTAAGCTATGGCCCTTGGGCCTCTAGTTTTATATGTTTTGAGATACATTTCATGACTATGTGGAAGCATGAGTGAGATGTAGGGAACAAGCTAATTCTCACTGGGCACTTATTGTTGGAGCATCATTCCCAAGCCTTACCTGTGTGATAGGCGAACACACTCTCTGGTCCTTTCTTCTAGCCCCATTCTCTCCAATTTCACTGGCGTAAGAAGTCAAGTGATTATGTTATGGAGAAATTATATCTTGAAAGTGCCCTGGATACCTAGAACTCTAAATTCTGTCTTGATGATTTCAAGACGTTTCTAATACCTAACTGGGATTTTGTCAGTATTCAGGTTTCTAAAATTGACTGTACAACTGGGATATGCATGCTTAGAAAACACACGGTGCCTAGGAGCACCATATTTTCTGTGTGCTGTGAATGGAGATTAGCTGAGTGGTCACATATATAGAGAAATTCCTTGTGGCCCCTGGTTGAGCTGAAGATGGACGTAGAGAACTATACTTTGCTCTATACTTTGATGCAAAACTGTAAGGAATCCAAAATCTTTTAATTTGAACTTGGCCTTCCGGGTTGTTTCAAAGGCATATTTATTTTCTAAGGTAGAGGTCTAGAACGTTTTATTTAACAGTTTGTTGGCTAAATAAATTTTGCATATCAAAATGTATGAGATGTGGGTTTTTCTTTGAACTCGTCTCAGTGCATTGCATAACCTATAACAAGGACTTAAGTGGTGGACACACACGCATGCACGGACACAGGTGCCCATAATCTCCTTTGCCAATACAGAAGTGCTGAGGAATCAGAGTATCTATTCTAATTCAAGAGCATGAGAATGACTGCCTGCTGCCATCTTCATTCTTCTCTTATCTTGAAAATGAGATTTCTGGGAAAAGGAATATGATTACATGAGTAAATCAAAACCATAATGGGACAGTTTCATAAGAAAAACCTAGAAGAAAGCAGAGGGAAAAAAATCCCTAGAGGTCAATTGTTCCAAACATGCTGTGTGTCTATTCTGTCAGCCAGAGCTGTGATATCTGAAAATGATGGCTGAAATACCTGAAATTCTTAATAAAAATTCCAGGAAACCTCAGGGCTTCTGGGAAGCATATATGAAACCAAGAATATTTAATTTTCTGTAGAAGTTACATGATTCAGAACAAAGTGTTAAGACATCAGCTAGGTGTGACACGTCTGTTTTCATTTTTCTTAGGTTTTCTTAGAACCGAGGGAGGAGAGAGCCTTCGTTGTATCCTTTGGGTTATTTGGGGAAATGTTGTGTGGAGTCCATTCCTGCTTCATGAGGTGGCACTGCTGAGATGTGTTTTGGAGGCTTTAGCAAGGGAGCCCTGAGCTCTTCGTGGCTTTATGTAGAAGCTGCAGTAGGGCCCACCTTTCCTAAAGAGGACCAGTCTTTGGCTAAAATAGGGGAGTATTCCCACTGTGCCACAGAGCCTTGGATTAATTCCTCTCATCCGACTCTTCTTTTGTATTTGACAAAGATCCCCTTTAATGAGTGAACCTTGGTCTCTCCATTTACAATAATTGCGGTCTCTGGTAAACCAGACACTCTCATGCCCAGTTTCTCTGGGCATAGAATGAAAGGTGGACGAGCCTGTCTCTGAAGGTTTATAAGGTTGCAAACACAGTGCCACCTTTCTCTCTCTCTCTCTCTCTCTCTCTCTCTCTCTCTCTCTCTCTCTCTCTCTCTCTCTCTCGGAGCTCTTTGAATGTCAGCTCTAGTATTTGAAAAGTCATCTTATATTAGGAAACTTCTACTGGTCTTTTGGTTTGAACAAGAACGTCTCTTACTCAGTACCCATCTCTACCTTAGCCCCATGCAGGCCTAGTGTAAGGGAGGCCGTGATGAAGTGAGGAGCTGTTGTGTGGCTATTTTATACCTCTCCTCCAAGGAACTCCTGAGTGAGAAATGCATCTGGCTCCCATTTCCTGCAGAACTTTGCTTATTTGAAATGTTTAAGAAATCAATTGATCCAACTTCAAACAGACTAGATTTCGCTGGCTGTGTAAAAGCTCAGAACCTCCTTTTGTGTCACTCCCAAGTCTGGGCTTCACAAACATCCAGTTTCCCTCATCCTTTACCAGAGGACTTCTTCCTGGCCATTGCTCCTTCATGGTGAGCCAAGTGTCAGGCTGGGAAGGGAGGCAATAAATCTCTGTGATTCTTCATATCTGGAATTTCCCCTGTTGCTTCTGATAAGGAAATGATGGGGCCCTCAGCTCTATGCATAGAGCTCAGAGAAATTTAGAAATGAACTCATGTTTTGCTCACAAAAGGGAAAGCAAAACGTGCTAAATTTGGCTTTGAGTTTCTCCAGGTGGTTTTCAGAGGACTTGGGTAGTGGATGCAGAAATTATTTTTGTTCTCGACTGGATTGTACTTAGAAATTTTAAAAATGAAAACAAATTCCTAACTTTCTAAATATCTTGACTGGATATTTCTTAATGGGAGGGAAGTAGCGAAATTTTGTCCCATGTAGGTCTTTGAAATGAAAAGTTTCTTTGCCTCCTCATAGTGAGAGATCACCCACTTTGTTTGTGCCTTTCCTCTCTCTATCCTTCCTCTCACCTGCTTTGGTACTTCTAAGTTTTAACGACTGCAATGAATAGGATTGGAGACCAGCAATCCTCCCAAAATGGAAAGATTTTTTTCCATGACCTCTGCACATGATCTGGGAAAATTAATGAAGCCAATTCTGGTTTAAGCCAACTCTATGCATGGCTGCAGCAAAAAGACATTCTCGAGAACTAAACAAGGAAGAGAGTCCGTTTTTGAAAAGCTTTTAGGTTTTTCTTTTCTTTTCTCTTTTTTTAAAATTTTCTATTTAGCAATATTACTGACAACATTTGCTTTCTGGCCTTTTAGTGAAAGTGGTAAAAATTGCTTGGAACAAAAAGTTTCATTCAGCTGTTCTCATTTGTTTCATTCCCATAAACATAGCATAGAAAGAGAGCGATATTTGTCTACAGGGGATTGGTGAACACTCACATGACCTCAACCAGCAAGTAGGACCTCTTAAAGGAGCCAAGGTTTTGAGCCATACTATGTGAGAAGCTCATTTAAAACCCATTTACAATTAAACATTCTGTCTCTTGAGATCGCAGCCAGTTGGGTCCTGATGCTGGTTTTGTTGGCACACAGCAATACAGCCAATGATTCTGACACACACTCCATTTTGAACAAACTGGCCTATTAGTCCTTCTACTTTTAAAACAGTTGGCTTGAATCTCGTGGACTTAATTGTTCTTTGAGAGCCATGTAGATGCAGCTTTTGAACCAGTGAAATGGAGCCAACATGGAGCTAATAAAAACACGGGTTTATCTAACAATCGTGTGCCTCTGATCTCAAAATGTGTCTTTTACATATGTGCGAACACAGGCCTGTCTGATATCCCCAGAGTTTATTTCAATATTAAATATTAAAGTCACAGATATAGGAAATCTATGAGGGCTTCCCATTTTAATTTTTACTGTCCTCCCCCTCTCTTTTCTCTCCTGCCTGTGCTGTGAAAGGGACAGGGTAGATTAAAACATTTCAGGGTCAGAATTTGTTCTTGAGTTTTTTACTTGTGTAATAGAATTTGGAAGCTTTAGAAAAGTGTTTGGCAAATACAACTCATTTTCCTTTGTGTTTTTATGTGCATTTTAATTAACAAATACTTCCGAGGTATTTAATTTGAGCCAGGCACTGTGTTTCCATACAGTGACAAATCAGATTCCTGATCTCACAGAATTCTGTTTTAGTCTGGGGGGAGGAGGTGGCCAGGCAATGTGCCAAATAAGGTCATTTTAGACAGAGGCAAGTGATGTAAGGAAAGAGAAGGGGAATGTGGGATGGGATGGGAGTGGGATAGGGATAAATTTTGATAGAGAGCAAATAAAGGGTGGTGGAAGAAGGAAGTAGGCCTAGGACATTGCCTAGATAGTGCAGGCGAGTGTCCATCATTAGAAGTGATGAATAGATTTAATACGTGCGGAGTGCGTAGATCATTGTCTAGAATCTGTAAAATGTAAACTGCTTTTCCTGCACCAAATAGTCCTAGAATCTACCAGTTCAAGTCTCCCGGCAGACTCAAGGGCATTAGAGAGACTGATTTCCAGGAGCTCAGGTGACATTACCAAGCAATGTTTTTCCATGTGTGGTGACAGAATATGGTTTCTTATCACTGGCCTTCTTGTCCCCATGGAGCCCACTCGGGCAAGCATGGGGAGAGTTCAGAAATCTACATTTTGTGCAAACTTGCTATAGTTGATTCTTGAAGCCCTCATTGCTAAGGGATAGTCTATGTCTGAACTGAAACTCCTTTTCATCTAGTACTTTCCATAACAGCAAGAATAAGCAATTGTCTCAAGGGAAAGGGTCACCTCACAACACTTCCGATGAGTTTGGTTTAGTTTACAGACCCATTGTATATTATGGAGTTACATTTCACAATCACATTCCCCAAATCCTCAGGTCTAACTTTACTGGTATTTTTTTCCTTTCTTTTTTAAAAAAATTTTTTTTGTTATATATTTCTTTACTTACATTTCAAAGGTTATTCCCCTTCCTGGTTTCCTGTCCATAAGCCCCCCATTCCCTCCCCTCCCTCTCCCCCATACGGGTATTCCCCTTATACATCCCCCTTATTGCCCTCCCCCATGGTCCAACCTTGGCAAGACCAAGGGTTTCCCCTTCCACTCGTGCCCCAACAAAGCTATTCTCTACTACATATGCAGTGGTATTTTTTATCTGTTTGGGGAAGCTGTGGTTTCAGATTACCCAGTTTTTGGCTATGTATAATTTGGAAGTTATGTCTGGTGTTCTTCAGTGCTCTTTTAAAACATGCCAAAGTACAAAAAAGGTTTTTACCTTTTAGGTATAAATGCCAGCTAGTGTTTGCCAAAGGTTCCTGTATACTTTAAGTATACCCGGCTAACTAAAATTCCTCTATATACCTATTTTTAAAGCATGATATTCTCAAAAGGGGAGATGAGTACAGTTCATTTCATTCCCTCTCCTTGGCTTTCCCTTTTAATGTATCTTTTATTTTCTCATTTTGGAATGACTCATAGGCATTTAAAAAAGTCTTAGACTCAAGGATCTCAGAAAATAAGTAAATAAAATAAAATCCATTGGCTATAAGGAGAGATTCATACTGATTCCTAAGGCTGAATGAAAACAGACTTTAAAAAATCCAGACTGATTTCTGTGCTTCAGAAGTGTAAGGCTTCTGTTTTTCTATCAAATACTTTCCTAAAAGGGGCTTGGTCTGGGGAACACATGCATCTCATCCAATTTCTTTTTCATGTCTCAATTTTCTCTCTTTATTAGTTTTTATCCATAACTATGTGATAGTTCTGGACAAATGCATTGATAGCAATGGAAAAAAAGCCAGCACTGACTGTGACGCTGATTGAAAGGGCGCATATGAGTTTAAGGCAATTTAGAATCATAGACGTAGCACTTGTAAGCATAGGCGAATTGAGAAAGTCAAAAGAAGCCAACTGTTAGAGCCGTCCATCTGTCAGTCATTCATTTAAGAAATACAACAAACACCCCCCCCAAAAAAAACCCCAAAACCCCAAGCCCCAAAACTCTTTAGGTTGTCAGAGCCATCTTAAAGTGCAAAAATGAGTAAGGAATGTAAATCACATAAGAACCCGTAGAACCCGAGGTAAAGATCTGGTAACGCTCACTGTCACCGAACTACATCCTGCCACGCGCTTAAGGCTCATTCCAGAGAGGAAGAATGTGCTTCAAAAGAGCTCCCCTCGTCTGGCTCGAGAAGCCTCTCTTCCCGCGACTCCCACCCTATTCAGCTTAGCAGAATCTTCACACGTTCATCCATCACTCAACAAAGCTTTGCTGGGTGCCATATAAATGCCAGGTACAACTGAACTTGCCGAGAATGCAGTAACAGAGGGAGACCTCCATTTTTACAGGGATGTTAGAACTTCGTTTCGTCTCCTTCTGTAAAGATACCTGCAGCTCATTAGTATCTATCTATTACCCTGCTGGAAAGGGGCCTTGCTTGAGACAAGAGAAGTCTGCTGAAGGGATTGAAGGCCACTGAAGGAACTGTATTTCTAAACAATGCTGAAGGAACTGATTCCCAACAGTTGAAGACTGCAGAAGGAGCCGTATTTCTGTACACTTTATTGGCCCCTTGGTGTTCTCTAATTATGAGCAAAATTATTTCTAAGCCTCTTTTTAAACTGATTCAGAGGTTTGGTTCCTATCTATCCGAATAGTAATTTTGGATACATTATTGGACTGCCAAACTATTTTCTTGTTCTTGTCAACCATGCCTTGATGGCACGACAATACTGTCCCCAAATTTTAAAACCCAGACACAAAAATGCAACGGCCTATAGCTTTAAGACCTTGACTTCCACCAAAAAGCTACTGGTGACATGCCTGGATTTTTATTTTATTTTATTGGATGCTGGATATAAATTCAGGCTCTCCTGGTTGCATAGCTGGCACACTACCTACTGAACTATCTTCCCATTTACCGTATTTCTGTGATTTCCCCTTATTCCTCTATGTTTGTTTTTCATCACTATCAGGAGTCTTTATACTTGCAAGACTGAGCAATGTTACCTATATACCAACACAAAGAAACTGCTAGTATTTGATTTGATAGTGATCCTGTGGTCCTTGATATAGTGAGGTAAGAAGTTGTTAGTAAACGAGATATCTTAGATAAGGAGCTAATAAAGATTATCAGGACCCCTGTGTTAAGGAGGTCTCTGATAGCGGAAGACTGGAGTAAAGGGAGTGGATTTCCTGCAGGAGTCCTGTAGTAAGGTTTCTCAAGAGGAGAGGTGCAGGAGACAGATGAGATTCGAGGCTTGGTGCACTGGCCAAGCACAGCATCTGTGAAGAGAGGTGGAGTGGGGGCTCTCCTTCCTTGACTGAGCTCTTCTGAAAACACCACAAGTGCTATTTACCCCTAGGACTTCTGGACACTCGATCAGGAGATCAAACCGACTTTCTTGGCCCCCTTTACATTTGCAAGACAATTAAAATATCATTAAATAAATGTCCATCATATAAAGTTTTCATTCAACTATATTGTGTGTATCGACACCACTCCAACACACACACACACACACACACACACACACACACACACACACACACACACACACACACACACTCTTACTTTACTCTCCTGTCCAGTCCTACTCTAATGCTAGTCCCCTTTTTTTCCCTAAGTGGTTCTTTTGTGCTTTCATGTAATAGACACATGCATATTCAATGTCAACTTTACATGAGCAGTAGTCATCTAAGAGGAGGGAGCCTCGGTGAGAAAATGCTTCAGGTTGCCTTTGGTCATGGTCTTTCATCACTGTTATAGTAACCTGAGCTTAGACACTGCCTATGTCAGTACTATGCGCTTTGGTGGCCAGCTTCACTGGATAACCAGAGTATAGGAGTTGAATTTGATTCAGCATTTTGCATCTCAGTGCTCCGGTGTCAGTTTGGCTTCCTGTGAATAGGAATTTTTCCTTAATTATTACACATGAGTTGATTTTGTTGAGAAAATTCAGAAAAACCTCACCTTTGCTCAACTACATTTGGCAGCTGACAACTGTTTAAAGATAACATTTATTTCAGCAACCATGTTTTATTTTTTCAAATTAATAAATGACCTAATTTAAAAGTATGCACAAATTTATATGTATGTATGTATGATATACATTATAATGTTTTGAATCATGAAGTAGTTGAATGTAGCGAATTAATATCTCCATTACTGCACGTGGTTTCTGTGTGTGAGAACCCAACATTCATTTTCTTACTTTTTTATGAGTGTGTATCACCCTGCTCTCCTACAAAGTTCTTTTTTTTTTGTTCTTTTTTTCGGAGCTGGGGACCGAACCCAGGGCCTTGCGCTTCCTAGGCAAGCGCTCTACCACTGAGCTAAATCCCCAACCCCTCCTACAAAGTTCTTGAATTAATTCCTTCTAACAGTCACTCACCTTGGAACCTTTGACCAACATCTTCCTTAGCCCCCTCCCTAAGTGTACTAGCTCCCAGGAAACACTATTCTCTCTATTTCTATGAGATCAAAATTTTAGCTTCTTAGGTGAGGTAGATTATGAGGAATTCTTTTGCTGTTTTATTAACTGGATTAATTCACTGAACGTGATATCCTCTGGCTTCATCCAAGTTGTCACAATGACAGGATTTCCTGAATAGTATTCCATTATGCAACCATGCCCTATTCTCTTTCCCCATTCATCTAGCAGTGGACTCCTAGCTTGGCTCCGTACGTTGCTGTCTATCAGAGGCTGCCTAGCATGTTTCTCAGTAACTGCTTGGATTCAGTCTCAGACATCCTTAGACAAATCCCTGGAGTGTCTTGTACATTACTAGCTGTCTCTTTTCTCTACAATGGAGAAAAGAACTGTATCTCATTGCATTTTGCTACGAATAATTGAGTCTCTATAAAGCATAGAGGTAACTCATAATAAATACTAGACCTGTATTCATTTTTCGTCACTGTGGTACAGACACAGATATGATCAGAGCATATTAAAGTTGACTCTACAGCACCTCATTTTGAACATACTTTTTTTTGGTCAAAAGAATGAAATAAAAACAGAAGGAAAGAAAAATTAACTTTCAAATGATAGCATTCTTTGATCTGGTTATCTACCAATGCAGTATTCAAAGGTGTCACTAGATGGCAATTGTGAGTCATAAAACTAGCTGCACGTAGTTGACCTCAATGGCTCTGACCTTGGCCAGTGTTTCCTGTGCCCTGTAGCCTTAGATTCAGGCGGTTCATTCTTAACAACATGAGCCTTAAACACAACTGCAGTGAGCAAAGCTTGCCTTCTGTGGGTGTTTTTGAGGCACCTTTATAGGTACTAGTCCTTCTAAAGGCAGCTGTGTTGAGCCTGGATTCACTTGTCGCCATATACATCATATGGGGAATATACTTATCAGGAGTGTCTTAGGTCAGATGACAGACAACACCGAAGGCTAAGAAGATCACCAGTGCTTCTTAAAGTGTGTCCCCTGCTAGCAGCCCCAGTATCTCACCTGGTTACTTATTCAAAAGGCAAATTCCGGGCCCTCTTAGATCTGTAGATCAGGAAGTCTGCTTTAACAAACTTCTCGGCTGATTCCGGTGCCTTCTAAAGTTTGAGACCCACAGAGATAACCATGTTTCAAATAGTATAAATGTTGACACTGGAAGATTCATCAGAAAATAGTTGTAACCCACTTTAGTTTTGTCTAAAATGATTCTGTTGCCAAGTTAAATGACTCAGTGGAGAAGTAAAAGAATGGGCTGAAAGCGATGGTATCCCCAGCATTAGATGTGGTGGAGTCAGAATGGAAGCCATATTGAATATTCCAGCTTTTCCAACAATGCACTTCCTCTTCCAGACTGGAGCTATGAATTACACATTGTGTCCTAATTGACAAAAAAAGAGTTACGTGTGTATTTAGTTCTAAAAAAGTTTATTTCAATACACACTTCTATGGGAGTATGACAGTCTGTATAAAGTTTTCCCTGAAATGTAGATTTCTGTATGTGGTGGAGTGAAGGGGAATCAAATAAAATAATATATATATGTATATATATATATATACACAAAAAAAACTGATCTTGGAAAATAGATGAAGGCCTCTAGGGATTAGGAAAGAAAGGCAAGGGGACTTCAGAGCTAAACTTTAGATATGGGTACATACAGGATGAGCCATCAGCATGTATATGGCCACAGAGTCATTGAACTGAGGAACAGGAAAATTTGCACAAAGGCAGGGATGTGGTCAATATCTTATGAACAGCAGCGTCACGTCTATTAAGCCTAGCTGACACTCACTGAATGTTAGTTGTGTTAACACAGTACTGGGTGTTTTATAATTATTATCAGTTGATCTAATCCTTGAACACCTTTGCACCCATTGACTCTGAGCCTTGCATTACTGATTATAGGGTACATGCGCTCACTGAAATATTTTCCTTGAAAGTCACCCATTGCTTAGAGATATTACACTTAAAAGGCGGATTTAATATTTATTTCTTCATTCTCTGTAATCTGAAGTAAGTATACATTTGTAGAGAAAAAGATGAATATATTCTTAATATATATACAACCTATTACCCCAATTTTGATTTTTATTAAAGTAAAATGCATGCTTTAGCCGTAATTTTATCTTAAGCAAATAAGACCTTTCCAAACAAGTGCAGAGGCTCTCACTCCTCTCAGTGGGTGTTTATAGTTGCCATGTGTTGCTTTCACTAGTTAGATATTACACACCGATCAGCAATTTTTCTATAGTACATTCCAGTAAATTAAAATAAAACTAATTACTAGCATCTCTGTAAAACAGCTTTCCTTAGGCCATTCAATCAGCAAGTAACGACCCTAGACAGAGGAGATCATTAAAGTTGGAAGTGGTGATGAGTCTGGGTTCAGGAACAGTAATAATGGATCTGAGAAAGTGGATGGTTCTCCTTGGAGCAAGGCCCTTACACAATCAGAAGACTACCGCTGACTCCTCCCCCTTCCTTTTAAATAATAGTTCTTAAAATTTTAAGTTTAGAATTACATTTCCTCCTTTCCTTTCATCCCTCCAAATATTCGTTGCTGTCTTTCAAATCCATGATCTTAAAAAAAATTTCTGTTGCATTATATATATTATAGAAATGTTATTACACACATGTATATATTCCTAAGTACATTCAGTACAACCGTCTCAATTTGTAAAGTGTTACTCATATACTTGTTTTCCGGGGTGATCATTGTAATCTTATCACAAGCATATTTTTCATAAAGCATAAAACCAGAAGGTTTTTTGTTTTTCTTCTTTCTTTTTTTTTCAACCCCAGGACCGAGTGTCCGGTTATTCTTCATTTATTTGGAATGTTGGAAGTGGTGGGTTCTCATGATACTAGACAAACTGTGAGGGGCAAGTGTCAAAGAGAGCTCATTGCAAGGCTCTGAGTCACTGAGGAGAGGAAACAGAGTCATGAGTGAGTAGCTGGTCTGGAATTGCTGGTTTATTACACTTTTGTTTCTATTTTATAAGCACTCACTGTGAATGTGAATTTTCACAGTCAACATTTGCGTCTTATCTTCACTGGTCAGAAGTGCCAGCTACTAAGCTGGAAATTCAAATTGTGATGAAAATCCTGGCAGGACTCAGAGTTCTGCACATGGATGGCCCTTCCCAGGAGGTGCAGATGGTCAAGGATTAGTTAGGAAATTTTTTTTGTAGCTATTTAACTTTTTCCCTGAGGGGGAAAAAATCACTTTTCTATAATAAAGGTTTTGATCTGTAGAATATCCGTATTGAGTAGAATACTCTAGAAGACCCCTTCAGCTCTGAGGGTCTGTGTATTTATGGGATCACACATAAATTAAACAGATGACTCATTTCATGGCAGCAAAATTTTAGTGTTGCATTAATAAAAGAATTTATCAGACTGGCTATGGGTTCACGTGGGATCCCTCTAATAGTCCTGTGTTTCACCTTCCAGGTTCAGTAGGCCTATTTAGCTCAGAGTTGCATTTATATAATTTCCACATGACCTTTTACATGTCTTCCTGGCTAACACAAGGGCAGATTCTGAACAGACTACACTAGAAATGGTTCATGGCCCACTTGTTTGAAGGCAGAAGAGGTGCAGCTCACACGGGGGTGTCTGTGCTTTCCGAGAATGATCGAGGCTGTTTTTGTTTCATGCAAACAAAATTATAACTTTGAACTTTAAACTTACACCTGTGTCTCAAAGTACCCTGCTACCTCAAGAGAATCTAGAAAACCCAATACTGTATCTTCTTTGTCTATGGTGCTTGAATAATCTGCAGGGTGCTTTGTTCTGAATCAGAAAGGAAATATGATCAGGAAAGATAATCTAAAAATCATTATTATGATTACTGGCTCATCTGTGATTGAAAACAAAATCACATTTAATATCCACTTCCCATACTGCGAACAGTTGTCGTTTCTAGTTTGCAACAATTTTAGAATCAATTACATTTAAATCAGGATGGAGAAGTGCCTGAATTCTCTCACCCTGACAGAGCTGGCTGTTGGTAAGAGGTTTTTTTTTTTTTTTTTTTTTTTTTATTTTATTCTGGGTAAGCATTAAGACTGTGACAACCTGTTACACACTCTATTTGAAATCTAAACATTTAAACATTAGATTTTTTGGTGTTATTCTTTGGTGCATTTGTTCTAGAGAATATTTGCTCCCCCTCCTCCCATTAGGAAACCAAACTTCTGCAGTTTACTCTTGTATGTTGTTTGTACCTGAGCCCTCCCCTTCATGCACAAAGCTACCTCTCTCAGAAACAGAACTGTAAAGATTTCTATTAAACTATTAAAAGTCCTTTAAAACATGAATCTCCATTTTCTAATTCTTGTTTTTAAGTGTACACCGTTCACAAAATGACAAACTGGTGCACTCTGGGGACAGTCTTTCTGTGCAATGTTCCCACAGTGTTTAGAACTGGCCCTGGCCCAAACACAGAACTGTTTTACAGTATTGCTGAATGAATCCCAGATACCCTAATGCTGTCTTGGTTGGTTGCACCACGATTTCAGGTAGTGTCAAAGTAAGAAGCAATAGTAATGAAAAGCTTTGTTTTCTGTTTTTTTGTTTGTTTGTTTTTGCTGTTGTTGTTGTTATTGCTGATTTTCAAATCTCTGTGGAAATTAAATGAGATAATCTTAGTCTAATTTTTAGGAACCGAGCCTATAGCCATATAGTAAGTGACAGATAGATGCTAGCTGTTAGTGTTTGAGGTTATGTTTTGCTACTACAATTTCTCCTTGAAAATTTTCAGTTAGATCTTTCAAAAATCTACTTTGATAAAATTTACCAGATAACAAATTTATGTGTAATTAACTCTTTAGCATTGACTATATCAATGTAACAACCAAGATTCTATTTCACTCTTGATTTTTATGGGAGATCATATTTTAAAATACACAGTGACACAGAGCTACAGATATAATTTTTGATTTTCCCATAGAACTTTGGCTTCTAAACCTTTCATGCATTTACTTAAGTATAAAATGAATCCTTATAGTGAACGAGCATTTGGAAGTGCCCGATCTTTCCCCTGGTTATAGATGATATATAACATATACAAGTATGGTTGGGTTGCTAACGTTCATGTACACTGCTTCCTAATAGCATCTTGGGGAAATTGTTTAAGCTACATGGAGGCAGGTGCATATACAAGCCCAGGAATATGAATTCATACTGCAGGCACCGAGCATTGGAATTCTCGGGGCTAACACTGTACCACAGAAGTGTGTGAGTCATATATACAATGATGTTGTCTGGTAGCTGTGCTAAAACATGTAAAGAGACAGGTATATATTCATACTGAGTTATGCATATTAACACATTAAACACTATCTAAACCATGTTTGTTCATTGAACTCAGGGTATTGCAAATACAATTTCAGCATGCAGTCTTTCTTTTTCAATCTTGCCTTAAGAATTTGGTATATGTCTCCTACTAGAAGCACATCTTGATGAGGTTGAACCACATTCGAGTGCTCAGTAATTACGGTTTGTGACTACCATGTTAGAAATGCTACCTGTCTATATATATCACACTGGAAGACACCAGAGAGTAGCAATATGGTCTAGAGGGATGACAGAGACAAGCATCACGTCTACAAACGTTTTCTGGCTCTGACATTTGCTATAGATGTGACTATGAAGAAGCAATTTAGTTTTTCTGGGTCTCAAATCCCTATTCTTTAAAATGGAAAATTTTATATGACTACTATATTCCTCTCAGGAGGCTGGGGGTAAGATTGAATAACATATTGTATGTGAAAGTGTGCTGTTAAACCATAAAATGCCATGCACATGTAAGGCATTATTATGTCTTTTATCGTAGATTTTTGCTCTCATGACTTGCCCAAGGCCACATTCCAAATTGGTAGGGAATGAAGGTTAGTATCTGGGGCCTCTGACTTCCAGCCATCTGCTTCAGCTAAACGCTGCTCATACCAAACTAGCTTCAAATGGTGCTTTCTCCCCAAAGATCTTTTTATTTAAAAGATTGAGGAAAGAGAAGAGTGGCATTAAGAAGTAAATTCTTTACCGAATGGTTACTTGCATAACTTTTTTGGTTAAAGTATATATGTGGATATTTATAGCCTTATATACTTAGAACGATAGCCATCAGGGGCTGGACTTTACTTCTACCCTGTTATATAAAAACCCCGTGTTCTTCAAAGTTTCAAACAACTTTTGAATTAAACTGTAATTTCTCGACTCTCTCTCTAAAACAGCACAACCACAAGAAATCCTTCTGTGCTGTAGTTGATTAATGACACAGATATGGATCAATGCTG
The DNA here is from genome assembly GCF_021556685.1 of Rattus norvegicus. Lineage (NCBI taxonomy): Eukaryota > Metazoa > Chordata > Mammalia > Rodentia > Muridae > Rattus > Rattus norvegicus. The sequence continues at coordinate 56,550,286 of NC_141544.1, read as the reverse complement.
CAAGTTTTCCATGGATATTTTGGATACAGATGTCCTTCATTAATTCTCATGTGCGAGACACCACCACTTACAGTGTGACTCCAAGAGACACATTAACGTTAATCAGAAAGTGAGAATTTAGAGGTCCAACCCATACTATTTGGTGCTTACCCTGTGTAAGGCATGTTAGGTATTTAATGGTCCAAAGAAGCTAGTTTCCTTTATCTTTCCTCACTGGCAGATAATCTTTTTCACTTGAAGAAAGTATGGAATGTGTGTGCCCAGATGTCTGGGGTACACACATAGGTAATCTGTACTTTGGAAGGTAAAACATTGACCCGAAAAGTAGCTCTAGTTAGTTAAAAATATTTTAGTCAGCTCCCTTGTGTAATCTTGGAAAGCACAGAGGCAGATCACGGTCTGTTTCTTTCTCCCTAGCTGTATGGCCATTCATACTGGGTGTATTTATGTGTCCTTTGTCATTTTCTATGTTGTGTCAAACAAACACCTTTGCAGAACTGAAAAAAGATGCTTAAAAAGCACTTTTGAGTTTTAAATCTGTGGGAAAGCAAGCATAAACCCAATTCATTTTGACAAAGAAAAAGACGTATATGTGAAAAGTTCTTTATACTTCTTTCAATTAAAGTTCTTTAAAATGACTTTCAGATGGTTATTTTCATTAGAAAACTGGTGATTTAAGTTTCAGGCTTGCCTCAGTTGGCCATATTGAGTAACAATAATTTTTACTGTGTCTTACCAAATACCCACTCTTGACCATTGAGTGGAATAGTGCATTGAGTCGCCTTTACATTTGATTGCGTTGCACCTTAGTTTAAAAACAAAGAACTTAATTTTTTAAAAGTCCAATAAAATATGGATATCAATTTTTGATCTTTCTACCACAACTTTACAGGCAATTCCCCTCCTTTGCCCTGTAATAATCACCTTCTGCATTTTTTTATGATTTAGTTGAACATTATTATTGTAATTTTTTTACTGGGTGAGCCCTTCTATGTCCTTGGCAGCAAGATTTTGTTACAAGAAATCCAGAAGCTGAGTCTGTAGTTGGTTGTAACAGCCGCAGTTTCTCTGGATTTAGTTCACAGCCTTCCTCAAGAGTGGATGCAACCCATGCCACACCTCTCCTCATCGGTTTCTTCCCACCCTCCATCAATTCGAATCCCATATTCTGCTGCTAAAACATGCGATTTTTTTTATTCAATAGCTTTGCATTATAAACATTTTATTTGGAGAACATCTGGCTTTGATGGGACCCAGTGCAAAGAGTGGGCTGTATGTACATTAAAAATGCGTGTCTGCTGAGAGGCTCTGCCACAGCTCTACTGATACAGATGAGGATGGTTGCAGTTAACCATTGGACTGAACAAGGGGACTTCAATGGAGGAGTTAGAGAAAAGACTTGAAGGAACTGAAGGGGTTCAACACCATAGGAAGAACAACAATATCAGCCAACCAGACCCCACCAGAGCTCCAGGGACTAAACCACCAACCAATGAATACACATGGAGGGAACCATGACTCCAGCCACATATGTAGCAGAGGATGGAATTGTCCAGCATCAATAGGAGGAAAAACCCTTGGTCCTGTGAAGGCTTGTTTCCCCAGTGTAGGGTAATGCCAGGGCGTTGAGGTTGGAGTAGGTGGGTGGGAGTGGGAGCATCCTCATAGAAGCGGGGGGGGGCAGTATGGGAGAGGGAGCAAAGGGGATAACATTTGAAATGTAAATACATAAGATATCCAAAAAAAATTTAAAAGAAAAGACCCCCATCCTAGCTGCCTGGAAGTTAGTCTTCTCCTAGCTGACTTCCAATGAAGATGTAGAACTCTCAGCTCCTCCTGCACTGTGCTTGCGAGTATGCTGCCATACTCCCACCTCAAATAGACTGAACTTCTGAACATGTAAGCCAGCCTTAAATAAGTGTTGTCCATATAAGAAAAAAATGTAATATCTTAGTAAAATTATTGTAGTATTTGCATTCCTCCAGGTGCTCTGAATGGATCTACTTAAGGCAGGACATGGTCGTGTGGCTAAATGCTGTGCTGTGTGTATCTTTTCATTCCAATGTATCTTCAATCTTCAGCCCAGGAAAATACACACACACACACACACACACACACACACACACACACACACACACACTTAACCAATCAGTCTTTCAATTATGAAATAAAGGCACAATGTAAAAAGTCATTGTGCTGTTATATATTAGGAACTCTAAAGCCATGTGTCCAAAAGTCACACTTAAAACCAGGCAATGGTAATAAGCACAGGATGGTGTAGGTACTATGAGATAATGTCTACTTGTCAGAAATGGATGGTATGTTGTGAATTTTTTTTCCATCAAAGTTCAAAAGTTAATGATGTAGTTTACATTTTTATTGCTTCTACTGAGACATCAATTAAAAAATAAAAGAGATTCTGGCATGCTGTTATTACTTTTCACTGTGGATATATTGAATATCACATGTGAATAAAACCACATTTGCTATATCATGCTGTGTTTCAAACATCCTAGCCTGTCTTTGGGAAAATTCAGTCTGTATCACTTCAATCATCTGAAATGAATAATTTCTTAATTATAGCTCATAACTTCAAACTATAAAATATCAGCTGGGAAAGAAATGGACCCAATTAAGAGAAATAGGATAATGGTAGAAAAACACATATAGACATGTCTGAGAGATGATAAGATTATTTTAATTTTCCCATTTGCACTGGAATTATTTATTTTACAAATCTCCAGATCTTTTATTACTTAAAATCCTTTGCTGAATCATGAAAAGAAGCTTAAGTTAGCAATTTTCCCTGCACAATCTAGCTGTTAGCATCTGGTGGACACTTGGATACCTATTCAGTTCCTATGGAAATGATTATTCTAAGAGTCTATTTCAACATGACTGGACTTAAAAACCAGTTAGGCTCACACGCTGGATTTTACTCTAAGTTTATTTTTTTAATTCAATGTTAGCGATAGTTTCAAGTCTTTTTCAGTAGTGTATATAGTATCTGAGGCAGGACAACTTCACTTGAAGAAAGGCTGTGTACCTATCCATCTAATTATTTATGTACTGCATGGCTACAAGTATCTTCTTCACCAGTGCACCAATCCACGGCTGGTGCCCTCCCTCCCTCCCTCCCTCCCTCCCTCCCTCCCTCCCTCCCTTCCTTCTTCTCTCCCTCCCTTCCTTCCTCCCTCCCTCCTCCTCCCTCCTTTCCTCTCTTCCCTCTTCAAACTTACATTTAGGCTTGGCTGGCCAGTAGAATTGAGGACCAAAGTCCTTGTTTGACTCTTCTTGTAATACCAATGGGGCTGGGTCCCGTCTCTTCACAGGGTTTACTTTATTTACAGAACAGCTTCTGCAGTGGACAGATAGGATGCTTTTATTCGACTGCATATAAAGTAAGATGAAGAATTATTATCAAACTATTTTTTCTGTATCATATAAGAAACTGTATAGTAGAAATGTATAAACACATACAAGGTTTAGGTATACATTTAAGATATAATAGAGGTTCTTATATATTAATGAGAGGGAGAGAACACGTGGTTTGCTTTTAATTAACAAGTACATGTTAATTTTTATACAACATATTGCTATAGTTTAGATTTGGAATCTTCCCAGACACCCATATGTTAAATGTCTTGTTAGTCTGTGCTGTCACTGAGAAATGGTAAAACATTTGAGAGGTGGAGCCTACAGTGGTTAGGAGAGTCCATTTGAATAAATATTGGGACCCTGGTATCTTTGTTTTGCCTTTTAGATATCATAAAGTGAGCAAGCCTCCATTTCCACTAACCCTAACCCATAATATATTATTATAGGCTCAAAACAACAGTCAAGAGTTCATGACCTGATACCTCTGAAATCATAAGCCAGAAACATTTATCCTCTTTTAAAGTATTTGTTACAGAGACACAGAGCTAACATGTATACACATGTATGCCCAAATAGACTATCCACCATGTGTCCTTGTTTTCATCATCACCTATTAAATTTCCATTAATTCTATTCTTGCTGACACAGATTAGAGATAGTTTAGAAAAGACATGGGCATTTGTTAGAGAGGAAATAAATTTGTGAGGAAGTCATGCCTCAGGAAGTATAGTCTCCTTTAAGAAAAGTCAACTTTTGAAAGGTACATTTTCCCACCTCACTTACATACACCTGGAGTTAGAAGTTGTTCTTAGTTACTTATCCAAGAGGGAGTGACAGGCTTTTATTTGTTTAGATTTTCTTTTAATGTTGATACAACTCAAGCAGATATACACACTTCAGACATTGTCCCTCTTTAGACCATTCACAAATCATGTGAGATTTTCCCCATGGAAGCTGAGTTTCAGAATTTCACTGTTTTCACTAACAGATACACAGTTATTGCGGTTCACAGAGATGCACCTAGGAGATAGCTGTATTTGTTGTTCAGAAGAAGATTTAAACAGAAATGGCTTCAGAACGTAGATCAAGAAGATTTGAAAGACAGCTTTTGTTGATTGGGAATGGAACGCTGAATTGGGTATCTGATTTGAAGTTTTTGCAATATGTGGCACATTATAGACTAGTACTCTAATATGTTCTGTAATAACATACCCCATATTTAATGCTTTCTAATATAATATCCATTTATAAGTTCAGCTCTTAAATAATGCAGCTAGTGGAACTAAGGAGACAACGTTAATCTTTACTTTGCCGTTCATAACACTACTGAAGAGAGTGCTGTATTCTCTGGATGTGAAACAAATCAAAGTATTCAGGATTCAAACACTGCGAGAAGGGAGTGGACATATTGCCTATACCAGCAATTTAAAACTCATCACGTTTAAGTTTATTTTGGAAGACTGAGCTAGAACCAAGGCAAAGTTCTGAGCAAGAAGTACTCAAACTTCTTTTCCTTCTCCACACAAAAATTATGTGATTAAATATATGGTCCAACGTGTAGTTATTAGATGGATTTTCATTGACAAGAGTTTTAAATGAAAGAGGTAAGAATGAAGCGGCTATAATAACAATGTCTAGTATTAGACAATAACATGATGTTTTTTCAAATATATTCATTGCTAGCCCCTTTGATTAAAAATGTATTTATTTATTGTGTGTGTGCCTGAATGTATGGGTATGTGCATTATATGTTCATGTGCCAGTGGTAACCAGAAGATGGTTACACTGGATACTCGGAAAGTGGAAGTTACAGTGTATTTGTTCTAGACCACTCAATGTGGGTACTGAGACCTGAATCCTTGTCTTCTGCGAGAGCAGCAAGTATTTCTAACTCCTACCTCTATTTTTCCAGCCTCATTCTTGGTTTTTTTGTAAACAGATATTTTAAAATTTATTCTTTACAAATGAATTGCAAAGCATTAGAAACAGCCATGATGAAAAACGATACAAAAATACTGTAAGTAAAATCCATCATGGACAAATTAAAAGGTGAAGTGGAGGTAACCTTAGTCCTGGAGGAGCTGTTAGACTCTGGAAGTTTTTCACATGCCCCCAATCCCTCACCTCTTCTCTGTGCTCCTTCCTATGAATTTGCGAACACTTATGGTGGCTTGGACCAATCTAGCACAGTAGAAGAGACAGAATACAGCTTTCTCATTCTTATTTCCTCTCTTCTTTCTCCTGGCCATTCTCTTTATCAATTTGAGATAGCATCTCGCATAGCTTGATCCTGGAACATGTTTATAGTTGAGGATGACATTGAACTCTTCATCCTCCTGTCTGCTCCCAGCTGTTAGCACTGCAGGCATGCGTCACCACGCCTGGCACAACTTCTGAAGGGGGTTCGTAGGAGAACAAGGAGCTGTCTTTCATGCTAGGCTATTGTCTTTTGGAGCCCCAAACTTCTGACAATGAACCCTAATGTTGGTCTTTCTTGCAGCGTACACTGTCAGCTAAGCTGGGCCTTCCTTCCGTTCCATGCCCAGGAAGTCCTTCCCCGAGACCTCTGTGTGGATGGACCCCTAATCATTTAAATCTCAGTTTGAACATCATTTCCTCAGAGAGTGCTCTGCTCTCAAATAAAATGCTCATTTTCATGTATCTTTAATCCCTCTTTAATTCTGCAGTAGCAGTTAGAACTTTCTCCCACTATCATGCATCATCTTCACTAAAAGATGGCCTTAACATGAGCTTTTCTTTTTTCTTCTCTTCAAGTTACTTTCCTTTCCATTCCCTCTCCGTCTACATTTCCTTCTCCAATCTTTCCCCCTCCTCTCTCCCTCCCTTCCTCCCCCTCTCTCTCTGACGTGGTTTCAGATGGCCCCGGCCAACCTCAAGTCCATCCATCTGAGGATGACCCAAATCTCTGCTCCTTTTTCTGTCTCACAAATGCTGGGATTACTGAAGTGGACTACCATACCCACTTCCGGTTCCCTACCTGGACGCAGGAAACTTGTCTCTTTTGTACTAAACTTTCCTCATAACTAGAACAGGGCCTGGCATATACTTAAGTATTTATAAATACTTGTTAGACCCCTTATAAATAAACACATCTTGCAACTCTTAAGTACAGAACTTAACAGGGCAAGAAAATCAGCGCTTGAGATTTTAAACACTTTATTTTCTTTTTAAGCCAGAAATTTAAAACTATGGGCATTTTTAAAGGCTTTGATGGTTCTGATTAGAGTTAAGCACATTCCTTCAATTTGGAAGAAAAGAAAAACCCACAAACAAAATCACAGCAGCGTAAAATTTTTTCAGGAGCATGATGAGAGCTCCCTTGTCAAATCACATACTTTTGAAACTGTATCACCATTCAGCAGGCTCTTTGCTTTGAAATGAAGAATGTTTATCTCTCAGCAGTATTTTATTGCTGTTGATCATGTGATTATTTACTGGACAAGGAGCAAGTCTTAGTAAAGAGACTCACTATAAGTGTTGAAAACAGTCTTTCTTAAACTTTATTTTTAATTTTTAGTTTTTGAGACTGGCTTAATTCAAGTATCTAGAATAAGACGGGCTATTTACTGCATTTGGTAAGTGGAGTTAGAACTGTTCCCTGTGGTATCATTCATTCTGGGAACCTTGTGGGTTGGGCTTCAGTCACCAGATATGATTATAAAATTCTATAGTATTGATATTTGCTCTTATAAAACCCATGATTATGTATAATGTGAATTTCTATTTCAAATTGCTATTTATAGATGTGCCATAGTATTTTGCAAAGTTTATAACATTCTTTCAGACATCCAGATATAGATATAGCTTTCAATGCGTATATCAATATAGTTTGAATTTCCAACATAAAGCTAGCTGATAATATTCTTATGGTTTATGAAGGAAGAGAGAATACATAAGTGTGCTCTTTGAGCCAGTTCCTTGCTAATAATGTTATCTGTCTCCTCTCAATTAATCCTACAACAATACAACAAATGAATAAAGACAGGGAGATGAAATATTCTATTATTGACACATTAGTAAGGAAAAAATTTGGTGAACAAGGAATCAGTAAAACAAAACACCCCAGTCTTATCCCATCAACATCATCTAAGGCACTAAATATGAAATTTTGCAAAGGGGACTGAATATTACCTTACTGATCCACATTGTTATCAATATCATGATCAATACAGCTACTAAATTGGATACAGTATTTCAACTGCACATTTGAGTTGTTTAAAAATGTAAGGTCTCAGAAAAACATGGGTTAGTGACCTCAAAGTTCCTGGAATTGAGTCTTTCTCTTTCTACTGAGAAATCTATTGGTTTGATCCATGGCTACATATAATGTTTGAAGCAGAGAGAGCCCATTTTCAATTTAATTAAGAGAAATTCAAGGTTGTGTATTCTTAGACAAAACTCTGAGAAATTCCTTTCTACTGGAACAGGATCAAATCTTAATTGACAAGTAAGTCTTGGTAAATAGAAAAAGGAAAGACATTTCTAAGGTCATATTAAGGCACCACTGGGGGTCTGGGTTGCCAAATCACTGGTTTTCTTTTAAGTATGATTAGTAAGACACTCATTTCCTCTTGCTTATGAAATGCATTAATAGTCTCATGACTCCAGTTATAAGGTTCAAAGCAGGCAACACTAATTGATCTGGTAAAATCTGAAAATACCTGTAACTCTAAGGAATTTATGAAATGTTTGGATTTTATGAATTTTGGAATGCGGACACTAGGAATGTGGAATCAACTACTCAACCACTTGAGAAATGGTAACTTTACTTTAGAAGGCGAGAGGAGAGGAGCTTGTGTGGTTGAGATTTACAATTGGCCCTCACTATAATTCAAGATGTGATGTCTGATAGTCTCTCAGATTTTTTTTTTACTGTAGGTGCACCTGTCAATCATTGTTTCAATATGTTATTTCTCATGAGCATCTCATCTTTACTGAGGAGGTAAGGAAGGCAATCAGTAAAGAAAACAATGACACAGACCTTCAAATTGGCTATAATAGTAAGAATATAATGATTCAGATAGGCCAGAGGTCATACAAATAGTGGATGGAAAACCAAACAAAGGTTATGTATTTTTAAGTTTAAATAGTCAAGAAGAACCAGGTATGACGTCTTCAAATACTAATCTAGACATTTGGCAATATCATCTCATTACTTGCATTATGATCAGTTAACATAGTCATTGAGGCAATAATTGATTTGGCAATCAGTTCATTAAGTACAGTATTTTACCTACAATAATCTATTAAGCAATTTGTTTTCAAAGGTTGGCATATTCCGGTCTAATTGGTTATTGTGCCATCAAAACATATGTGAAAAACTTCAAGTTTACCTTGTTACTTGTTCTGTGAAATAACCATGAATAAGACCAGGGTTGGAAGAAGCATGAAGGAGAGAAAAATATTTTCTGTGATCTTGGGACATGATCAAGACTTTGAAACATCCTAGGAAGAACAGGATGAGAACCAGACTCCAGACATCAAAGCATGGTTGAGGTCCAAGTTTGTGTGGTCATCCTGACTTCAGTATTCTTGACAATAGTTTTTTTGTTTTCTTCCTTTTATTGAATGCGATAATTCTTTCTTCCTTTCAACAATTAAACCAAACTTCCAATAATCAGAGGTAAAATTTTATTTACAAGATTTTTCCCCCTAAAAATTAGTTATAAATGAAATTGTACTAAGCAAAATTAGTAAGTGCTACTGTTTATTGGGATGTCTTATGTGCAAAAGTATACTTTAAATATGTAAGAGTCAATCTTCATCACACTACTACAACATAGCAGAATCCTTACATTTAAGGTCACTTAACATATTTTTAAGATCTTAAAGCATGTACACATTTTTAAGATTTACTTTTTTAGTATTTTGAATATTGTATATACATATATAAATATATGCATGTGTGTGGACATGTGTACAAACACATGTGTTTATATAATTACAGATGTGCGTGCACACATAAACATGCATGTGTGTGCAGGCGTATGTGTCTGTGCATGTGTGTCTGTGTATGGGTTGTGCAAGTGAATGCAGGTGTGCATGTGGATTCAAGGAGTTACTTATTCCTACAACTGGAGTTACAGATGGTTGTGAACTCCCAAAGTGGGTACTGGAAGCAGGACCATGATGCTTTGCAAAGACAGGACATACTTTTATAAAAGAATCATCTCTTTAGCCTTTGATCGTCTGCATTTTAAAGGCAGAAGCTGTGATTTGTTTCATAGCTAGTGCTTAGAAAATATTTCTTAGATTATGTAAAATGTCATTTCTTGTCCTTATCCTGAGTGATAGATAACTATTAGTCATCTTGTCCTTTGAAAAAAACACAACTTTGAAGATCCCTAAGGAAAAAATGGAATGTTTAATCCAACAGGCAATGTAGATGGACTATCTCTTTCTTTTTGGGTCAGTGAGGATGACCAAAGGTTAAAAATACCAATTATGGCAAAAATAACCAAAGTAATAAGACATCCTGGATCTATGAACTTGTTGTCTTTATTGGGGTACGTGAACTACAACAGCCCCATATGACAGTGAGTATTGACCACCAGTGCTCTGAAGTGAGAACCCCAGAAGGATGGCGCCTACACACAAAAGATGGGAAAGTCATGCTTAGGGGCCAACTGTTAAATAAATTCTACCTTGTTTGTTTTGTCATTTTCAATTTCTAATCTGATTTATTAGCCTTTCCAGTGCTTGGCTGAACCCTGCTCACACTGTTCAGTGCCCTTTGATCCCTGACAATGATTATAACTTTGCTGTGCCACACATAGGAGAGCCAGGGAATTACAAAGACTCTTCTTCACCCAGAGTTCATTCTTTTGCAACGTTGATGAATTGCACAATAATATTTTTTCGAACATCCACTCATAACAGGAACTATTTATTTTTTGCCAAACGCAGTCACACCTGCACATGTGTACATAGTATTGTGTAAAGTAAATGTAACAGACTGCACACCTTGCCCCTAGGAGCTCTCAATAAAAACCAGACAATTGATGTAGGGAAAACTTCAGGCAAACAGGTGTGCAGCTGTGTAAACAGAGAAACAGAATCAGTTAGAGGATTTGCTACAAAGTGGGTGCCGTTTTATGCTGGAACTGAAGCTAGTGAAATTCTCAGCCTGCCGAAAGCTTGGTATATATAGTCTTTGTGATGTTAAGAAAGGAAAGGCTGATGGGGAGAAGAAGTTTCCCTCTGGAGGAGAGGACAGAGTACTTCCCACTCCCCAGTGGAAGGGTTCATGTACTGTTACTTTAGTCTTCTATTTTCTAAAGGACTTGGTTATAACCAGCCTGCAGAAGGAAAGTAAAAATGTATTAAGCAGTGTACAGCCTGCCAGAGAGATTTCATAAGCCGTCTTTCTTTCCACTGGAAACCAGGCTAAAATAGAAAATAAAAACCAGAATGTATTATAATTGTACATTCCACTTATAACCAATGAGCAGATGCCAGTTGATTTTCCAAGGAAATGATTACTTTGGGTAAGGTTGTTCTCAGGGGCAATGCCACTCCGTCCTCCAGCTTTCACTCTGTTTGACAGAAATGGACCCAGCTTGGAGCAAATTCCTGCCGGTCTCTCCTTCAGCCACCCAAGGCTGATGGCTATCTTCCTTCTTGTAAATACATCCAGATAGGGAATTTGAAAACCTCCCCAGGAATCCGTTCCAGGGTTTGTAAAGCCTTTGCTGCCAGAAAAATCTTTCCATCAAACTTAAATTCCTTTATTTATAATTTCTATTTATTTCCTCTTCTTTTGTCATAGAGAGGACACCACAACTCCCTACTCCATCTCCAGTGATTTCTCTAAAGACAGCTGTGAAGCAACAGCTGGGGCCTCGCCCACAGACAGACCTGGTTTCTGCTCTACCTGACAGTTATTTCTCATCTTTCTTTGCTATTCCCAACTTTGCCTTCTGGATATTTTTTGAAATTTATTTATTTTTTCTGTTAGATAATTTGCTGAAGAGCCCTTAAAATTGTCATTTCATTGTTGATTTAATGAGCTTTATTCTACAAATATTGACATTGCCAGTATATTTAATTTCTCTAAATTTCTGCCAGGTTTTAATTGATAATGGCATATAAAACTGAGGAATTCTGGAATCCATGCTTCTTTGGAATGGGCAAGATGATTGTCTCAAGATCTGGGTGCTCATTTACTAGCTCTTAACAACTCGAGTCATTCACACAATGATGGAAGAATGAGACTTCGTTTTTGTACTTATGAAATGAAATGATGGTTCAAATAATTTTCCAGTTGTAAGCATCTTCAATACTCAACCATTTTGTGAATATATTCTGAGTGCTATTTTGGCCAAAGAAGAAGTCATTGCCCATTCCTCCTCCAACAACCTCCAAATTACAATTAAGTATCTGTACTAAGGAATATTTAAATATTTTTAATATTTCTTTCAGGTATATAATTCTGGTTATATAGTATGTATATTTATAGGTTTTTTTGCATATGCCATTTTTTAAATGATTGCCTGAATGTTTTTACAAGGTCAAATGGGTGGGTTTTGTTTTATTCTGCGTTGTTTTGTTTGTTTGATCAAGTAGCTTTTAGGTAAGGAGGATAGAAGGCTGCAAACCTGCAGTTACAGATCCCCTCTGTCCACATGGAAAGATTTCCTGCCTTGCATGCCCTGGAATCTTTCAAGTACATACTAACATAATCAACCTTTTGAGACTATGATGGTATACAGATTTCCCTTTATTTTCCAAATGTAAGCACTATAGAATTTATACATATATAATATATATATATATAATTGTCAAAAGTAGGGCTTTGAAAGCAGTCACTGAATGCAATCTTTTAGAAGGCTGATCTTTTCTTTTTGCAATCATCCAGTAAGTAACAATTTTCTCATTTACCCTTATAGCTTGGGACCCTCGTTCAAGTTCATGGCCTCTTTTTCTCTAATTTTTATTGCTATGCGTGTGTACACACATACACAAGACAACCTGTTTGAGTTCATTTAAGGTTGGCTGCTTCTGTATATGCTTGTCCAATATCATTTAGTATTGGGTAGTCAATGGGGGCTCCTCCCTAGGGAAGTTAACTCTCCCTTCTTGTTCATCTATGTGCTCTGTAATCACCAAGAAAGCAAGGAGCCCCAGAAAGGGAGGCTAAGGAGCTTCATGTGCAGGCTTTCCCATTCCTTTTTGATTCTCAAAGTCTCTACTATCCTTTAAAGTTCCTGACTTAAAGAATTCCCCCTCATTTTGGTTTTGATCCCAAATCCAGTGCTTGCCTCTTCTTAGTCACGGTTTAGCCAGGCCTTAGGTTTGGACACATGGCTTGTTCATTCATTTTCTCTACCACTAAGCACGGAAGCAGCTCGTTCTGCTACAAGAAACAATTCACACGTGGCTCGGGAAGGCAACAGAGACTGTTTTAGCTTAGATCGTTTCACTAATTTGGGTTTTAATTGATATCAACTTGTTTGTGTATATGAATATAGTTCCCTTGAAACTCCCCTTTGAAGAACTATGTGTCATTATAATCCTTTTGTAACTTTGTCACCTTAAAGAAAAGTTCAAGTTAGCAGGGAGCTCATATAAGGAAACTACTCATGACTATAGTTACGAAAATACACGGGAGTGATAAAATCAATATGTGAAACAGCACATGTAAGCGTCTAGGCCTTTCTTGTATTTTTCTCCCCTGAAAATTCTGTACCTGTCACTGAGCATTAGATGTCAGTACAATCTATACTCAATTTCCTTGCTTCCTTTGCCATAATTGTGGCCAGGAAGTATAGAGGGAGTCGCTTGTACAATGTATGGAAGCGTCACCTGTCAGTAAAATGCTGTTGGTCTGTTAGCTTAGGCAGGAAATAGGGAGGAGTTCTAGTACAGACAGGATTTTTGGGATAGAGTCAGGTGTAGGGAAGATTTGCCCCAACTTAGGAAGACAGATACATGAAGCTGAAAAAGAGGTTATGAGCCATGTGGCATGACTCAGACTACGTTTGAAAAGGTAATTGATTATGAGCTCAGAAAGTCACAGAGTCATTATAGGGAATGTGGGCATGGGTGAAAAAAAAACCATTATAGAGAAGAATCTGGTAGTATATAATGTCAGGAAAGTAGCAAGGGGCCAGTCATATATTTCAGTGGGTAAAGGGACTTTCCCCTAAATCTGAAGACTAAAATTCAACCCATAGAATGCACATGATGGAAAGTGAGAACTAACTTCCTCCTGATGTCCCTTGACTTCACACATGCATCATGGCATTTGCACTGACATGTGCATCCCCTATACTACACCAAACATATATACATACATAAGTATATGTATATGCATGCATATATGTATACATAATATATTTTCTATGATATATAATGGTATATATGGTATACTATATATTATATAAACTTACGTATGTATATAGGTATGTGTAATATATGTATATATTATATATAAATGTGTATACATATAGCTATATAGATATAAGAAAATTAAAGAAATTCTGTGACACAATGGATTTAACTGGATGCTCTGTAAGCAATTCCTGTATACCTATAAGACCTGTACCCATAAGCTTAAGGATAATTTTGGTCCTAATGATGTTCATGCCACAAAGTATCAAAGACAGACCTGTCTCTGAGAATAGGTGCTTATGATTCCAGTGATGAAGAGTAACAATGTAGATATATGCAAACGAATGCCAAGGCTGATCTGGCTTAAAGCAAACGTCGACTTGGAGGACCTGGTGATCGAGCTTAGGCAGAAATGGTGAGTGATGCTCAGAGAGCTGTTTCCTTTATATGGATGAGCGATGTCAATGAGGACATTTGATTCTCGCCGAGTGTTGAACTTTATTTGTGAACTGCATCATTTAATCAAGGCTTCAGGTAAGTATTTTCCTTTTTAAATTAAACAGTATCTTTTGGGTTAGCTTACAAAGTAATAGACTTTCATGCAGGGTTTTCATGAATATTCTGTACTGGTTTATTCTCCCCCTTCCCTCCTCCCCACATCTTTCCCCACTCCATTCTATCACTATATCTCCTGGCACTGTGTTTCACTGCCTTTCTCCCCATAAGCCCTCACTTGCCACATAGGTCCCTTTCTTGTTGCCTGGCCTTTACTCAACAACAACAACAACAACAACAACAACACAACAACAACAACAACAACACAACAACAACACAACAACAACACAACAACAACAAAACACTTTCTATTTATTACACAAAACAGAGATGTGATGGCTTTCCTAAGACCACTTAACCTACCGACAATTGTGATTCACTTCCAGGATCGATGGTACACAGACTTACTCACTCTCCTCTGGGAAATATGCTTCTTGCTTCTGAGGGATGTGATGGCGCAACCTTGCTAACATTTACCATAGTTCCGGGTTACACACAGAGGTGGGAAAATTCAAAGCAAATGCTAAAAAATTAGACTTCTTGGAAATAATTAGGATTTTGAATTTCCGGTCAGGCTTAGGTAAGTGCGCCAAATAGCATGACTGGAATTTAAAAGGGCCTGAACAATCTTATGATGAATAATAGCATTTGTAGTCATGAGAACTGAGACAAAAAAATAGGCACAGCCAGCAAGCTCTAAGGTCAAACATTCAGCTCCAGGAGTACAAAAATACTTCTCTTCCTTGGTTCAAATGTCACTCGAAGAAATGCCTATGATTGACTTCGGCTGTACCTGATGCTACTTACTAAATGGACCTTCTGAGAATATTGTAAACCATCTGGTCTACAGGGAGGCCACCTGCTACATTTTCAGTCTGTGTTCAGCATTGCTAACAGAGTATTAGCTGGGATGCTCATAGTTTAATAAGGTCTTTTTGTAAAGGGTTTTAGACCATGCATGTAACCTTTCTAGTCATGATGATCAGATGAATGCATGCATTATCCTTAGATGGTCAATTAATTTGCTCTTTGCTTCTAACCATTCAGACAAAATATACATTTAAAGGTAACAGTTTCCAACTTAATTCTCTGGGTTATTGTTCAAGATGCAGCTCGTAGAATAGCTTTTACAAACTATAGAAATTCAGAACAGGATTCTTCATTGGCATGAAGAGTATAATACTCAAGAAGGTTCTGTGTTCATGGACCAAGTAGTTGTGATTAGTGAAGTCTATTAAAAGAAACATATATACCATGTTATTCTGAACCTATAGTTACCAATGTGTGAGTGTGACAGAGTATGGTGAGCTGAGGTATGGCATAGTAGGACTCCAACAGATGTTAAATAGAAGGCTGTCTGCTAATTGTTAAATAGATCAGTATAATATATAAGGTTCTAATGACAGTAGTCATTCATTTATGCATGAGATTTAATCTATAACCAACCCCATAAAATATGGAACTATAATAGACATTTCAGAGGCAAAATTTCCACAAATGTTGAAGCCGATTTTGAGACTAAACTTTTCATCTCACTATTCTAATGCCATTTTTTTCTGTGTCTACATAATAATGACTCAGGTAAATTGCTAGCTTTATTGACAGCAATGGGAAATTAAAAAAGGCATGATTTTCCTTAGCGTCTTATTTTCCTACATCCCAGGGAGAATTTATTTCTCATTCCTATGAATTTATGTAGCTCTGGTCCCAACAAATGTTTTGCTTGTCCTGAGGTACATACCCAAAAAAGTTACATTGAGAAGCTGAACTCTGAAAACAGGTACAAATTCTAAAAGCATAGATATTCTTATATCTCAAGAAAATATGAAGTAAAAGGGAGAACACTTAACTTACTCTATTTACCTGGTTTGGTAAAGAGCCACTCTCAATAAATGGCACTGATACCTACTAGGCAAGGCATTCTAGATCACCCCTTCTCTATTCCCCATAAAGTAATCAGCCCCAAGCTCTGCCAGCTCTATCTTTTAATTCCATTAATGTATCATTATTCCATTAATGTATTCACCTATAAAGAAGTCCATGGTTAGTGTGGGCCACTACATCTCTCACTTACTTAACACAACTGTCTGTTAAACATTCTTCCTGTTTCCACTCTTGTTCTCTACCCAGCACCCACATGGATTTATTTAAATTATGCAAGGGAAGAAATATGGACACAGTGTGGAGCAGAGACTGAAGGAAAGACCATCCAGAGACTGCCCCACCTGGGGATTCATCCCATATACAGACACCAAACCCAGACACTACGGTGAACGCCAAGAAGTACATGATGACAGGAGCCTGATATAGCTGTCTCCTGAGAGACTCTGCCAGAGCCTGACAAATACAGATGTGGATGCTGGCAGCCAACCATTGGAATGAGCATGGTGACCCTAATGGAGGAGTTAAAGTACTGAAGGAGCTGAAGGGGTTTGCAACCTTATAGGAAGAATAACAATATCAACCAACCAGACACCCCAGAGTTCCTAGGGACTTAAATCACCAACCAAAGCATACATATTGGGGGACCCACGGTTCCTGTTGCATATGTAGCAGATGATAGCCTTGTTGGACATCAATGAGAGGAGAGGCCTTTGGGTCTGTGAGAGCTTGATGCCCCAGTGTAGGGGAATGCCAGAGCAGGGAGGTAGGAATGGTTGGGTGGATGGGGGAGCCCTCTCATAGAAACAGGGAGAGGGAGGATGGGATAGGGCTTTTCTGGAGGGTAATCCAGGAAAGGGGATAACGTTCGAAATGTAAATAAATAAAATATCCAACAAAAAATTAGGCATTGGATCTTTTCATTCCTCTCCTCTGGTCTTTGCATGGTTTTCTAATTCTTTTAACATGAAACAAGCTTTCTTGGCTTAGAAAGTTCTCTGTGAGCCTCGAGATCTGACTCTTGACTTCACTGAGCTGCTTCTCCAGCCACAGTGCCCTCCCAATGTTCTGGAAACACACCATGCTTGTTGAGGCTTCCAAAGGCTTCTCATGCACAAATTCTTTGACTTGGAATGGCATTCTTTAAACCTAGCCTTTTCTGGTGTTAGCTAAGCTATTGTTTCCTCAGGAAGAACGTCCATCAGGTAAAGTGGCTGCCACTTCTCTCTAAGCTACATTCGCCTATTCTTTCTCTGTCTCTCTCTGTCTCTCTCTGTCTCTCTGTCTCTCTGTCTCTCTGTCTCTCTCTCTGTCTCTCTGTCTGTCTGTCTGTCTGTCTCTCTCTCTCTCTCTCTCTCTCTCTTTCTTTTACTGGAGGTAGGGTGGGGACAAGGTTTTCCTGTGTAGCCCTGGTTTTCCTGCAACTTGCTCTATAGACCAGACTGGCCTTGAACTCAGAGATCTACTTGTCCCTGCCTCCGAAGTACTGGGATTAAAGCCATGTGCCACCATACCTGGCCTATCCTATTTATTCTTTATGGCACTTGCCATATGAAAATATTTCATTCATTTGTTTTCTTATTTATTATGTGATTTTCCATTAGACTCAGAGTCCCCTAACAGTAAGAACTTTGCCTGCTCTTTTCTTGGATGAACTTTAATGTCTATGTTGGGTAGAATGAAGAATGTATAGAAAGATGAATGATAGATAGATGGACAGAAATACATTCCTAGTATTATTGCCAAGGAATGCAAAAGAAATGTAAAAGGAGTTACTCACAGGTGGCTGGTAGGATGCAGAATGTGTTTAAACTCTAAGATTCCAAAGCAAAAATGTATTCTTCAGATTCTATTTCTTTATCATTTCTGTGGAGATTTGAGGAAACACTAGATACCTAAATCAAGAACTCCATGAGTCATTTGGTTCCTCAAGGGATGGACTTTAGCAATGTCTTCCTCCTAAGCACCTGGTTCAAATGTTTATGTCCTGCTTTCATAGCAGAGGGCATTCTTGGAGGAAATAGAATACTGTGGTTTGACATTGAGGTGGCCAATGTTTAGGAAGTCAAAAAGACAATGGAGTCAAGAAGAGATGATGTAGATAAAGAGACAGACAGATAGAGAAAGAAAGAGAAGGAAGGACAGAGAGCCACTTTTTAATATAATTGTGTAGTGGTGGTCTTTG
The DNA here is from genome assembly GCF_021556685.1 of Rattus norvegicus. NCBI lineage: Eukaryota > Metazoa > Chordata > Mammalia > Rodentia > Muridae > Rattus > Rattus norvegicus. The sequence goes on along the minus strand of NC_141544.1, from coordinate 56,531,934 downwards.
ATCCATGGATCATAAATACACATGTTTTAGACACGTCTAGGGAGAGCTATGTCAGGGGCCCTTATTTATAGTGGGAAAGACTGGCTTTGTTGTCTCAGTACATCTATGGTTAGACTCCCAGTTCAATGTATTTTCCATTTGCCTTGATTTTAAGTTTTAACTTGGACATATGTTCAGGCTGCATTTTTCTCCTCTCCTCCCATCGAAGTCACAAGTTTCCAGGATTCCGTTTTTATATAGAAAACCAGGTTGCATAGAACAACTTTCCTTAATAAGATTAATCCTGTGGCCAGCCTAGGGCACGCTCTGTGACTGTATTCAATAGAACACTGTTAATTTTTTTAAATGCATTTTCTTCTCAGAGTTTGTAATACTCTTAGGTGGTGAACCAAGTATTAGCAACAAAGGCAACTTTATTTAAACAATGCCACTGCTCCTGGGGAGGGGATTTAACAGAGCTCATAGTAGCCATCTGCCAGGGCGCTTAGCTCACAAAAGGCTGCTGGGTGCCCAGGGATCAATGGCTGAAGGAATTCTTCAGAGAGAAGCACTGCACAGTTTACTGATGCAGGTTTCAAGTAACCTTGCTGTCAGACTTTATAACTTTATTCCATAGAAGCTCATGGATTCTGTTTTAGGAGGTGCTAAACCAATTGGCATTTAACAAGCATTTGCTTTACTGGTTTCTCTCTTCCTTAGTCCATTTCTCAAGGAAGCATCTGGCATCTAGCAAGGTCCTGGAGTAGCAGAAAGAGAAGAAATATACCCTAGTCTAATTGCATCTTAAAAGTTAAAGAAGCTACAGAGAGTAGAGCAGTCTTTAAGAGGAAGAGGGAGTCGTTCTTGTTCAAGTTCAATCTATTCCGTGGTATTTATTCTGGGTCTGTTATAACCACCTGGGTGGACTTAGGCACATTCCTTAATTGACTTTCCTCATCTTTAAAATGGGGCAGATAGTAAGGAACTCCCGGGGCTGTTATGAGAATTAACTGACGAGTCTGTTGTGATGGTTTGAGTATGATATGCCATCGATAGGCTCATGCTTCGAGTCCTTGTTCCTATATCTGGCGGCACTCTTCTGTGAGACAGCAGCGTTTAGGAGAGTGGTGCCGAAATGAGAGAACAAGGTAACAGAGGTAGGCCCTTGTGGGTTATAATCTGGCCTCTGGGTTTGGTAGCTCTGCTTCCTGGCCCGCCATGATGTGAATAGCTTCTATCGCTCACTCTCTATGATATGAATGTGCTACTCTACCATGCCTTCCGCTATGATGGATTTAAACTGTTTGAAATGGTGAGACAGGCGAAGTATTTCTTCTCTTATCATGTTACAGTCAGACGCTGTAGTTTTCATGTACGAGTGAAAGCATATATGAAAGCACTGGCAGAGTCGTGCCTCAAAGCAGGAACTCCATGAGCGCTAACTACTGTTATTAGAGGGTTGGTTGCTACCTTCTGCCTCAGGTTGTGTAAGTTTCCCCCAGGTCCCGTTTTCTCTACGTTTGAGCCATAGCGGCATCTACAGGATCCCATGTGAATGATACTGTTATTATTTACACTAGACTGAGGCCTTCCAGGGACTTAAGACTTTTTGGCAATAAAAGCAAAGGTAACCTGGCCAAACAGAAGAACGAGTCTTTGTTTTTGGAGGGGATAATAAGCCTGGAGCCCTTTTCTTAATGCTAGGGGGTTTCTTAAAAACCAACCACTGCCAAGGCTCTTCAAAATGTATCTTGTTTCTAGAAAAGTTTTACAAGTTTTTCCTTAGGTCATCTCTGTAGATAGAGACAAAAAACAGCACCGGGGTTCACATGCCAAGAAAAAGTGGCATTCTTTGGGTACTTCCGAACTGGTTGGTTTTCAATTCAGGACTCATATTCTTGGGCCCGGATGTCCGGTCAGCAGGGAGGTGAACCAGAGAAAGGAATGAGAATAAACTGAAATGACTTTGGCCATTGGGTCGGCCAGTATATTTTGCCAAGTGGTTTTCCCCTCAATTTTAAACAAATCAATGTTAAACAGGAAAATGTACTCCATATGTAGTTGGTGCCTCTGTCCTCAGTTCACAAACATGTCTTCTTCTTAGGTATACTTTCCAGGAATTGTCTGGACTTTTTTTTTCCCTCAAAGACATTTTTTTAACAGTCGCAAACAATTCCTTATAGCTTTGGTGGGGATAATAAGACCTGATTTTGGTTTCTTCCACACAAATGGCCCTGAATGCATTTTCTCCTAACCTTTAAAAACCTCCTTCCAAAGTGTGACTTTATCCCTTTCCAACAAGTACAGGTTTTGTGCTTTGTTCACTTCCAAGTTTACCTGAATTTAATAGAGGTCAACAAAAGCCCGAAGGGCTCAAGTGTTTTTATTACTGGAAAGAAGGCCACAGACCAGAAACTTTACCTCCATTTATTGACAGCATCCAAATGCCATCCCCTCTGCTAACCTCAGATGGGAGACATAAGTTATAATTAGGAAGATGGACAGCTAGAACATGTTATTCCAACTTTGATGATTATTTTTTTCTGAAAAAATAATTTACCAATATAGGATTCGTACTGCTTAGTTTTTCCCTATGACTCTCTCTCTCTCTCCAGCCCATATCCCTTTCCCAGTGCTCTCAAAGTTAAAAGTCACCTGATTTTGTTTTTCATGATCCCACCAGTTTATCACTGAGATCTTATATGGTTCTGTTTGTCTGTGGTCTGAGGACCAGAGTGGCTGGAAATCCTTTCCTTTGCTATTTATCAGCCACAGTCCCCCCAGGTATTAGGTCACCTCCATTTGCTTGTGTGGTGAGGACTGGCTTTCTCTTCTGAGGCAGAAAGCCAGCTTGGTCCAATGCAGGAATAAGGAACTTGGAACTGACATGGATTTTGCAGATGTGCAAAGAATCCCAGGAGCTCTTATTTTATTTATTTATTTATTTATTTATTTATTTATTTATTTATTTATTTTATTTAAAATGTAGTCAGGGTGAAGGGAGAGGGCCCTGTGAATGGAAGAGAATGTGTTTTCAGAAGGCCCAAACCACAACAATTAATCATATGGTGACTTTGACACTTGTTTCTACCAGACAGACTATGTGCGCTGCACTTTTAGACTATGGTACAATTCTTTTTTAAAATTTAATTTTGAATTCACCATCTTACTTTTTTCTCTTCTCCTCTTGTGTGTTGTTGCTTTTCCAGGCTTTCAAATTGTCTCTTTAATAAGAAAATGAAGTAACTTCATTTGTAAACTTGTGAAGAAAAAACAACAAACAAACAAACAAACAAACAAACCTATAACTAGATTGGCAATTGTCCAAAGAGACCACTGGAATCTCCTGGAACTGTCATACTCTGACAGCTATGATCATTAAACCTTCTCCATCCTCTCTTACTGTGATGGCTAGAGGACAAGCTTGCCTGTTGGTATTTACAGAAAGTTTAAAACTTTCTCCTTGTAGGCAATGCCCTGAAGTGGGGCCAGGAATTACATCATGAACATAAGATTTTTATTTCTTCTACCTCACATTTGCCTAATTCATCAAGAAATTATGACTCAACAGTGAGGGTTACCAGATTCCCATTAGCGAGGAAGCAGAAGTCCTGGACCATACGCTTAGTTGTCACTATTAAATTTACCTCAGTGTTAGTATGAATGTCGACTAGCTACTGATTGCCTCACTCATAAGACAGGAGTGAAAATGTTGACCATGATGAGAAAATCAACAAGCACGTGTGTTTCAGGTTACTGCTAGCATTCCTATATGCAGCATTCTGTACGCAGCATCCTGTACACAGCACCCTATACGCAGCATCCGGCATGCAGCATCCGGTACGCAGCACCCTATACGCAGCATCCGGCATGCAGCATCCGGTACGCAGCACCCTATACGCAGCATCCGGTATGCAGCACCCTATACGCAGCATCCGGCATGCAGCATCCGGTACGCAGCATCAGCAGACTGACCCCGTCTCCAACAAGCAGCTGACCAAGTAGATTAGGCTTATAAAGGATTGCTTCAGAATTTCCTCTCAGCTTCAGCATTTTCACTGTTATTTGGAATTTTGTTTACGGGACACCGGAAACTTAGTTCAAGAATACCTGCCTTTATTCAGATATAACTGGCAATCCTTAAACTAAAGATGATTTCTGTTATTTTTCTGCATGTTAAATACGTCTACTGGTGGCTAATGGGGCTAAGTTACGTAGTGAGTTCATTTTGTGTGTGCTGTGGCTTTCACTCGTCACAACCTGCCCCCGCTTCTCTTCATGTGCCACTTGTCATGTGGGTGGGGTAAGGAGAGAGAATATTTGGTGAGCATCCCAGTCTGGAATCTGGGAAATCTCCCAGTTCCACTGATGACAACCTTAGTGTTGCTGCTAGTTCGGGGATTCCTGGGTCATCTTCTAGTTCAGCAGAGGACTTAGAGTTTTGTTTTTGTGTCAAGTTCTTTCTTTTCAGTGAGTTAAAGACGTCTGCACACGAAAACACACATGCCTGCCCTTTACAGAATACAAAGCCAAATGACATTTTAATGAGTAGATGCTCATATTTTAAAATAGACACACGTGATAGTTGGTATGTGCTTGGCCCAGGGAACGATACTATTAGAAGGTGCGGCCCTGTTTGAGAAGGTCTGTCACTGTGAGTATAGGCTATAAGACCCCCATCCTAGCTACCTGGAAGTCAGTCTTCCACTAGCAGCCTTCAGATGAAGATACAGAACTCTGAGATCTTCCTGCATCATGCCTGCCTAGATGTTGCCGTGCTCCCACCTTGATGATAATGGACTGAACCTCTGAACCTGTAAGCCAGCCCCAAGTAATGTTGTCCTTAAGAGAGTTGCCTTGGTCATGGTGTCTGTTCACAGCAGTATAACCCTAACTAAGACACAGATTATCCTGAAATATGGCTCCCTCCCACCTTATACTCTTTCCCTTTTCCTGCCGGAGACCTGGAACTGCCTACGGGGTTTCCTTATGTGGAGTTGGATTCCTCTAAATTTTGTACTAAAATCCTTTTGTGTTCTAAACTTCCTTGGAAATTCTTAAGAAACAAGAATAAAGCTTATCTTTAGTCATTGGTAATACCTCTGCTGCTGTTTAAAACATTCCTAGTGACAGTACAGGTCAGACAGAGTGGTCATAATATCAACATATTCAGATACATGCATATTCTTTAGATATTGCTTTCAAAAATTAAACTCTGTGTTTCTTTTTCTATTCTTGTGTGTATGGTGGCATGTTTTGCATGTATGTTGGTACACATATGTGGGTACCATGTGTATAGGTCAGTGGTTCGCCACCTGTGGTTCATGACCTCTTTGTGGGATTGAACGACCCTTTCACAGGGGTTGCCTAAGACTATCAGAAAACACAGATATTTATAGAATGTTTCATAAGAGTAGCAAAATTGCGGTTTTGAAGTAGCAACAAAAGCAATTTTATGTTTGGGGGTCACCACAACATGAGGAACTGTATTAAGGGTCGCAGCATTAGGAAGGTTGAGAAGCTGGTATAGGGATAAGCGCATTCAAGTACAGTGTATGTGGAAGCCCAAAATTGATGCTGGGAATCATGCTTCATTGCACTCACACCTTATTAAGGCAGAGTCTCACCAGTACGACTCTTCTTGCTAGCTAGCTAGCTCTGGAGAACTTTTTCTTCTGAGGCTAGAATTACAGGCAGGTTGTCACCCTATAATTTATGTGGATCTTGGCTGGGCATTTGAACTCTGGTCCTGATGCTTGTGTGCTTAGCTCTTTAGCCACTGAGTCATCTCCCTAGCCCAAGTCATGGCTAAAACTTCAGAAGTTAAATTCTTCACATAAATATCTTTTAATTGCTTTATTGAATGTTTTCTCTTAAAAGTGAAATTATACTAATTTTTAAAATTGAGGATTCCTTAAGAGAAAAAGTAGCTTTTAAATATTTATTTCCATCTGTTTGCGTCAGCACATATTTATTGAGCACCTACTTAAGTTAGCAAGTAATGTCCTTGTGTTGGAGTTATGGTTTTAAGGGGTGGGTACACATTCAATAGGTGAATTGTCAGTGTCATGAGAAGGTGGAAAGGGCTATAGGAGGGTAGAACTTTCTATAGAGCAGGGGTACTTAAAATTTCAGTACACAGGAAGCTAAGCTTCTAGATGTTTCTTTAAAAATTGTCTCTGGCTCCTGGATGTAGAGAATCTATGGGTGGATAACATTGGTATAGTGAATCAGAGAAGGAATATACACTTACTATCATATATTATGCATGCACACACCACACATGCAAAGTATATACCAAACATGCGTTTTAACTGACACACAATAATTGCTCATATTTATAAGGTACAGTGCAAAGTTTCAGTCTCTGTATAGAATGAATAATAACTAGATCAAGGTGATCAATATATCTACCACCTCCGAAACACATGATTTCTTTATGTGAGGTATACCCAAGATTCCCTTTACTAGCTGTTTTGAAGCATCAGCTAGTTTATCCTTGTCCAGCTTTACTCACATACCTATCAGCATCCTTTCTCCACATCCCACCACACGTCTCTGGCCCCAATGAGCACTATATGATTCCCTATTTGTTTAAAAAATATTTTAGGGAAAGCTAAGCTGAAAGTAAATATCAACTAAGGTCTGAAGGCTGAAGGGCAGAAAGAGGAGAAAGGGCTAAGGGGTTGAAATAGGTTATGCTCCTTTGGGGTCCTAATTCAACCAGTGAAGGGGAAGTGCCTGGACTGTTGCTTTCAGGTGTGCATGTGTGGCCTTTATTTAGGGATGCACTCTCTGTGAGTGTTTGGAAAGCAAAGCTAGTTTTCTAGACAATATTCAATATTTTCTAATACAAAAAAAGGGGGGAGTGAGAAGGAAGGAATTAGACAGGGAGAAAGGAAAAGAAAGTTATGTGCCCTGGGTCCAATTTCACCCTCAGACTACTCCGCCACTGGAGATGGAGTGGTCGGAAAATGCCTTCCTAAGCAGAATTTGGTGTTATAATTAGAAAATTATCTTTTCCTAGAACATTTTGTGAAATTGTGCCGTGAGGTGTCAGCAGGTCCTTGTGGGGTTCTATCCAGGCGAGATCGACTGACATGTAAAATCCAACTGAGTTCCAAAAAAGCCACTGTAAAATCCCAAGTATGTAGAAGGAGTTTGGCGTGCTTGCCAGTATGGTTTTTCCGAAAAAGAAAAATTCGAAAGAGATCAAAGCAGGGCGGAGGAAGTAGGCTCTAGGCTCAGGCGGAAGGTTTTATCATCAAAATAATTCAGGCTGGTAAGTTTTTGGCAGGGCAAACCAATAGGCTAAGTGGAAGACTGAGTATCTTGGCTTTTGATGTGGGCAAAAGTGAGCCGAGACCCAATAATGAAGGAGAAACAGAGAACTGGGGAGAGACGCTCTTCCTGAATTATGTCTCTGACCACAGACTTGTCTTGAGGCATCTGGCATCTACTTCAGTTTCCAGTTCTAGGGCAGGGCTTGCCCAGCGTATCCTCAAATGTCTGCTCATCACATTAAGTGGCCATGTCTTTGAGAAAGGAGATGATGTAGGGGCCACACAAACAACCCTCAGAGATGTTCTTCCCCTACCTTTTTATTGGAAGAGAAATCAGGCCAAACCAAAGAAAAGGAAGTCACAAATGGCACTACCTGGAATGGGTATGAACTCTAAGCAAGTGGGTGCTGGCATTTGTGGTGAAGAGTACTCTGGGGTGGGGGTTTGGGGGTTTAAATACAGACTTAGCCACTTATTACCTCTGCCACTTGGATAGAATTCATTTAACTTTTCTGTTTCTACATGAACAAAACGGTCACATCTATCTCAGAGAGTTACTAATCTACAAGTGGATTCCGTGACATGTCTAACCCACTCTCCAATAGATTAGAACTGAAATGAGAAGGAAGCAGGGGACAGCCCAGTGTCCTGTCCTTGGAACGCACTGGCCATGCAAGTCAGGAAGGCAGTTAAGCACCTTTGCTCCTTGATGAACGATTGGCGACTTTCAGGAAAGAGCAAAGACAACCCTGGTCAGCTTATGTAGGCTTGAACGTCTCCAGTTTCTACACCAATACAAAACACTCAGGCTCTTCGGATGGGTGTAAAATTAAACTCTCCATCTGAGGATTCAAGGTTGTGCAACCCTATTCGGTTAGTGCTATGGTAATAGCTTTCTCTTTAGAGTAAAGAAACTCTACTTTTTGTGTCAGTGATGGAGTAGAGATGGGAGGAGGGAGGGGAGGAGAGGGAGGAGAGGGAGAGGAGGGAGGGAGATAAGGGAGGGAAGAATAGAGAGGGGAGATAGAAGGAAGAAGAGAAAGACAGAGAGACAGAGACAGAGAGAATAGTTGATCATGTTTACCATTTTACCTGAGCCATTAGAAAGCAAAGGCCCCTGTCTGTGGCCTGCTTCTGCCAACTGTGCAGCCTGCTAGGATGACGCTCAATCATAACCCTTTCCTCAACACTACATTTCACTTTTCTACTCTATTAATTCTTTTCCATCACTTAGATTTTTAAAAATCTATTTTACCGTATTACATTGTATGTTCCATTGTATGCTAGTCCAAATACTTTTGAAAAAAGGGAGTTAAATACTTAAAAAATATATTTATAAGCCAAATCCAAGACACTTACTATACAATAAGCCTGGTTCAGCACTCTTGCATACACTGAGCTTTCTTTCTTGACACTTTATATGAGAATCGTTTTGTTCAGTGATTCCAATAAAATAAATGGTCAGATGTGAGGGTCAGTTATTTAAATAATACGTGAAAATATACACATGAAGGTGACTGAATAGATTAACCTATGTTCCAAAGAGAAGGCAACTGACAAAGTCTATGCTAGAAGTCAGAGCTGTTCACCATGTTCATCGGTCTATGAAAACGAATTTGAGGTTTCATAATTCTAATGCTGCAATTATAGTCAGAATTGGGTAGTTTTCCTCTCATTCTTTTCAGGTATGGATGGGTATGTCCTATTTCAGAAAATGACAGCTTGCTATACCTGTATTCTAGGCAAGGAAACGAAAGGGAAAAAAACCCACCCTACAAACAAAGACACTTCTCACTGAGAAATCCACCATGATTTTCTGTGTAAAATTGTTAGGAAAATAAAAGACTTGACCTGGAGATGAACACCCTTTCCAGGTGTCAAGAGTTCACGCTCTCACTATTTTTCCAGTACTGAGGAGAGCAGGTATAGACACAGACCTGCATAGATTCTTTGGAGGTGAGTGAGGTGGGGTCATGGGAGGGTCGAGCCTCTTTTGCTTTTTTCTCTCTCAAAGTGTGTATATAGGCTACATATTTTTCCTGGCCTAACATTAATTTATCTACCTAGTCCTTAGATCATTGCATTTATGGTTAGAGAAAACTTGGACATGTTTTGAAAATGCCCAAGATATTTATGAAAAGAGAAGAGAAAGATGATATGAAGATATAAGGGAACTGAGCAAGAAAGATTTTTGACATTGGAAAACAAGCATTATTTATCATCTTATTTTTTCTAATCTGGTAAAAGGACAAACTGAATGAATTGAGTAAGTAAAGCCATTATTTGCTCTTCACCATGTTCATTACACCCCCTAAAGATCAAAACTGGGTGCAGGATTTGTAATTTTTCCAAATAGGAATGAAGGCTTCTCTCGCTTATTATGAGTCAGTGAACTTTGGACACACTCTCATTTTTGAGAACACAAATCACATTCTTGGGTGCAGTCTTATGTGCATCAAGTGACCTAACTTGTGTTGCATTTCTCCCAACTGGTGGTGTGATAGATTTCTCTCTTGAGGCCTCAATAAAAATGCTGTAGTAAGTATGAGGTTTTCCATCATACTATCCTTCCTGGGCAATGAGAGCTTTATTTACTAACTTCTTAAGACAAAGACATGAATTTTGCTATTTGTAATTTGTCTTATTGGAATCACTGAGAAATGATTCTCATATGGATGTATGCAAATGATTCAATTATATTGAAATATGGTATAAATAAAATAGAGTGGTCTGCAAGACATTCTTGGGGACCCTAAAGCACTGTGAATATCCCAAGAAAGAAATAATACAAAGAACTCTCTATTTGCTACTGTGAAGGGTTCCCCATGACATAAATCTGCAGTTGTGAATGGAAAATACAGATTGCCTACAGAAACGATGAAAGTTAGGCCCTCTGAGGCTGCTTTAACCTGTAACAGGAGGACTATAAATTTGCTAAATGAACAAATAAACTCTTGCAGCAATTCTAAAACCTGGCTGTGCATTAGAATTGCCTGAGGATTCTCTAGGAATCTGAATTTTGCAAGTGAACTAACTCTATTATTATTTTGTTTTGGGAGAGCTAGAAGCAGGATAGTGTTGGGTGAGTGGAAAAGAGACAGGAGAAATTGTGTCTTTTTTTTTTCAGAAATGAAATCCTGTTTATTAGAATTAAAGTATAGACAAATTTACTTTGCCTGTGGATTTCTACCAACGTTTAGCATCTTACTTCCTAAACTTCTAGGTGTCTTGGATCTTCTGGCTGTCTGGGCTGCCTTTGTGCATTGCTGAGTCTTGGTTCCCAGAATAGCAGCTTCTTCTGTATCATGTGGGACAGTGCTGGAAATGCAGACTCTCAGGACCCTTTCTATTCTATCTACAGTAGATTCTGCCCATTCACACACCTGTACTGTTAGGATTTGAGACCCCGATCTAATGTTCTTTTTTTCATTCAGTTAGTTGTAGAAAATCAGTAATTCCAATACACATTTTAAGCACGATTCTACAAGAGATAGTTTTAAAGCTACTTCTGAGGTGCAAAAGTTTGTGTGAGAAAGATTTCTTATCAACTCAAGTTAAAAAATACTTACTTGAATAGCTATATATATTTGTATGTTTTTGTGTATACTGGTGTGTGTGTGTGTGTGCGTGTGCGTGTGCGTGTGCACACGAGTGCATTCATGGGCACATGCTTTGGGCTAAGGACATCAGTTTCAGGTGCTATCTGCCAAGAAAGTGTCTCACTGGAACCTGGGGTTCACCAATTAGATAAGGTGGAGATGTCTCAGGAATCCTCCTTTCTCTACCAGCCCAACTATGACATTACAAGCATGCATTACCATTCCCAGATTTGGGTTTTAAAAATGAAGTCTAGGGATAGGACTAGAGTTCTATGATTGTATAGAAAGCACTTTACTTTCTGAGCTATCTCTCCAGCCCTACAATTTACTATAATCAAAGCTTTTCTCAGAGTGTAAAATTAGCAAATTAACAAGCATATTTGAGAAAGTCAAATAAAGCCAAAGAAGAAATGTCTAAAACTTTTGAAATGAAGCTCTCAGATACGTTTCCACAGCCATCTGCTCAGGCACATTAGAAGAAAATGACCATTGACCACCCTGCTGGAGTAGTGTTGGGACAGAAACATCCTCTGATTCTGTGATGAGACAGTAGACAAGGACATGAGTTGGTTCAATCTCTCTCAGTGACTCACTGCATAGACGAGGAGACTGAGGCAGATCTATCTATCTATCTATCTATCTATCTATCTATCTATCTATCTATCTATCTATCTATCCATCTCTATCTATCTATCATCTATCTATCTATCTATCTATCTATCTATCTATCTATCTATCTATCTATCTATCTATCTATCTATCTATCTATCTATCTATCCATCTCTATCTATCTATCATCTATCTATCTATCTATCTATCTATCTATCTATCTATCTATCTATCTATCTATCTATCTATCGGCAGAACTGGAATTGAAAATCACACCTTGGGCAGGTTGATTGGCTATGCTGGAAATAAGCCCAGTGCTTCTCAATCTTCCTAATGCTGGGACCCTTTAATATGGCGCCTCATGTTGTGATGACCCCCGACCATAAAATTATGTTGTTGTTATTTTGTAACTGTAATTTTACTGTTGATATAAATTATAATATAAGTATCTGTGTTTTCTGATAGTCTAAAGTGGCTTCTCTGAAAGGGTTGTTCACTCTCCAAAAGGGTCATGACCCATAGGTTCAAAAGTGCTGCCATAGACTATTGCCATAGTTTAAATAAAGCTAATGGCTTGGTCTGGGTGTTGGTAGTATGAGTGGAAGGGAGGGTCCGGAGGAGAGGGAGATGGCTAAAGTAGTCCTTGGAACTTGGACACTTCTTGGCTCTGGGGAATGAGGGAAAGGGACCTTCTGTGGCTGTGGTTTGGATGTATGTGATAGACAGGGGTCATTGTAAACATGAGAGGAGTCTTTTAAATTTTAAGCCTTTACCATTTGGAAGAATCTAGACACTATCCCAGAATTATTCTCTCAGTGGACTTGTTTTTATGGTTTGATCATTCTATGTTACTTTGGTAAGAGACCTTCTCCTCTTCCTAAAATTTGGCTTCCATTGCTTCTCTCCTGCCTGGAGCCTTGCTTGTCTCCACAACCCTACTCTTTTCTCCCCTAATGACAGACTTCTAGAAGGCATCTCTGTTAGTCACTATTAACACTAGTATTTGTCATTCAGCTGTTGATGTGTTCCAGGCCCTAGGCACACAGACTGAAAGCCACACCAAGCAGAATGTACACTAGTGGCAGAGGGACATCACTGTAATCGATGAACGTGCTTTCAACAAGTGAACACACAAAATGGTTTTCTGGGGGTGAGTGCCACAGAGAAAACGAGATGGAGTGACATAGGTTAGGGCCACTTTGGTACGATTTTTCTTCGGTGTGATGGATTTAATATGGGACCTCAAGAATGGTAGGGAAATACTGTCTATTGAACAAAATGCCAGGCTCTTATTATAACTTCTCTTTAAAATAAGATTATTTATGTTTACTCTCTCCAAATTGATTTCCAGTTCTACCAGGGTGGGTTGCTGGCTTTCTGTCTCCTTTTCTTTTAACCAAGTGGCCCAGTGACAATCTTACTACATTTCTTTTTGAACTGTGACTTGATTGCTCACTCTGGGTCTTCCTCTGATATCAGTCGTGCTATTTCTTTTATAAGAATATTTGTAATTGTAGCTTATAAAGTACTCGCTGCCAGCAAGGGGAACACCTGTTTTGTGTGAAGAGGCATTACAACCTAGGGGAGATGCAGGGCTTACACATGTATCTACAAATCCTCTCAGAGAGATTTGCTTTCCAGATGTGAACAACTGAAATAAGTCTTAACGTATCTAAAGATTTTTATTATATTTCATCAGTGAGAATTTATAATTCTCATTATTAGAATTCTGTACTTCTAAAGCTAGGGATCCCCCTAGGTGCTGGAAGATTCTCCAACCCTCTCTCCACTGCTAAAGTATATTCAGTTAACTACCTCAGCGTGGTTTTATCTCAGTCTCCTGGCTCTCCTTAGGGAAATGCCAGCATTTGAAGTAATTCGTTAATTTATCTTTTAACTTCTTAATATGACTAATTTAATTCCGAGTCATAAATCCATAGCTTATTAGTAGTCACCATGTCAAACATTTCTTCATAGCGGCTACCCTTTTAATGTCTTTCATAGCCCTCAGGAAATATTTCACAGACAGTCGGATACTTTGCCTGTTATTTTAATTATGTGTTTCGGGTTTTGCATTTAATAACTATATTAATTATGACTGTTTCCCACTGCACAATATCAAGAAAAAAATGGGCTTGAGAAAGAGAATCGATGACACTGTTACAAAATATGTCCAATGTATCAGATGAATTCCATAATAATGTTCCTGATTTTGAAACTTTAGCCATGACTTTGAGATCTGGATCTGAAAGTCTGAATCTGGCCTGATTATGGCTGGCTTTAGTCTCTGCTACCATGTACTGTGCAGCTTGGGTGCTTATAAGGAGCCGATCAGTCTCCCTGTGTAGGAGGCTGGGTAGGTGCCCCACCTTCTGCTGGCGGGATGCCAACAGGCCTTTAGTATCTATGGGCCCTCCATATGTCCACTTAGAGGGATATGGAAGCATCGGTTCCACTTCTAACCTCACATTCAACTCTTCTTCAGACTTAATGTTATTGGCTGCTGGGAGTGAGGATATCCGAAGTCAGACCACCTATTCCTGGTCCAGGATTCTAGTAATAGAGACCTCTAGACATTCTTCTGAACTCTGAAGGTGAGGGTGCTGGACAAGGTTTAATCTCACTCATCTGGAGAACATCTGGAAGTGGAAAGCCCAGGAATTGGAAGTGCTACAGAAGCAGAAGATTTTCATGTTTCCTCTCTTCTTAGTTGGTCTGATGCCAGCATTACTAATGAAAACATTTTCCATCATCAGACATTTATCTGACTTACTGAATTCCTTATCTTGACTGATACATTTTTTTTACCTAAAATATTCAATGATTTGTATGTGTTGGGTAAGGATGTGGGAAGTTTGGTTCTGGTTGTATGGAATTTATACTCTACAAAATACAAAGGAAAAGAAGCCAACAAATCAACAACTATAACAAACCAACAACATCACCAATTATAACAAACCAACAACATCATCAACTACAACAAACCAACAACATCACCAATTACAACAAACCAACAACATCAACAACTACAACAAACTAACAACATCAACAACTACAACAAACCAACAACATCATCAACTACAACAAACCAACAACATCATCAACTACAACAAACCAACAACATCATCAACTACAACAAACCAACAACATCAACAACTACAATAAACCAACAACATCATCAACTACAACAAACCAACAACATCATCAACTACAACAAACCAACAACATCATCAACTACAACAAACCAACAACATCAACAACTACAACAAACCAACAACATCAACAACTACAACAAACCAACAACATCAACAACTACAAATTGTGGTGATTCTGCTACAGAAACAAATTCTAGTGGGAGAGAGTAGGGGAGAGAGTGAGAGTGAGAACATCTTGTGGGCTGTTTTATTTTTAATTATCTTAATATTTTATGGAAACTTGACCACTAACTGAAAATCTTATTCACAGGATGAGTAATTGCTGAAGAGAAAATTATTTTGGGTCTTTCTATTGGGATTTATTCATACAAAAACAAGAGACCATGACAATTCAATTACCTTAAGGCTTATGTAATTTTTATCACTGACAATAGCTTTCATAATAGTATAAAAATTGTAGTATTTTCTCTAAGTCCTAACCATTTTTTTTGCTAATGTCTTAAGATTAAAATGTATCTTAGAAAATTTTATTTTGGATATATACTGAATAATATTTCCAACGTACTGGTTTAAATAAAATATATAACTGAAATTAATTTTACATGTTATGAGAAACTATGTAGTGTACACATGTGGCTCTGGGCTTCTAGTAAAACTGTAGCAGAATCTCCTTATGAAGCTTTATTTAGTGTTTGGAAAGACTTATTGTAGTTTAAGACTTTTTTTTTTTTTTTTTTGGTTCTTTTTTTTTTTTTTCGGAGCTGGGGACCGAACCCAGGGCCTTGCGCTTCCTAGGCAAGCGCTCTACCACTGAGCTAAATCCCCAACCCAGTTTAAGACATTTTTAAGAACTACTATTAAGAAAGAAAATGATAATTTGATTGGAGAGGGTATCAGTTATATCCTGTATACACATCTTTTATAAGAAGCTATCAACACTTTTCTTTGAAAACAGAATTTGCATTTTGCTCAACTCTTAGGGTTACTATTCACATGTTAGATGTTTATTATTATTATTTGGTGAAACTGTAAATTATTTACTCTTGTAACACTGAAGTAAAAATAGTATGCTATCCAAAAAAAAATCCTGAAATGTTGCATAAGACAGAGATGTTAAGAGCAACAACAAAATACAGTCAATAACTGTATTTATAGAAAAATAAAGCCAATAATCAAATAGTGGTAAAGATATTTTAGATTTAAAAAGCATCAAAGAAATATAAAGTTAACTTTTGATTCAATACATTACATTTATCAGATCTCTGATGCAAATCATATGGTTTTCAAAGAATCAATGAGATATCATAAAACTGTTGTCTTTTTCTTGTTCTTTATTTGAAGTAGAACAGTACAAACTATTTTCAGGTCAAAAGTGGATAGTGATGAAGCAAACTGAAGCCTTCCCGTGGCTTGCTAAGCAAAACCCATGATGCTCCGGTGATGACACCAAGGGCTTTGATACAGCTCCTTACTCTGATAGTGTTATTTCCTTCTGTTTGGGCTACCATCAACGACAAAACCTGAGACTGTGTGTAGAGCATTAATTTATAAGGATTTTCCCCTCAATGTAATTACTAGGTACCAAGCATATCTAAGGATAGTACTAGGTGTTTTATATGTTCTCTAAAACACTGAAATACAATCTGAGGAAGATAGGGGTTATAATTTCATATATATATATATGTACATATGTACATATATATATATATATATATATATATATATGGGATAAAAATTCCCATTACTTTCTAACTACCAAAATAACCAGTATTCAGGTTGAAATCTATCACTCTGTTAGCCTTCCTAAAGTGAGTGATGGATGCTATTGGATTGTCTAAAACATATGAGCCTGAAATCTGTGGACAGACAGACCAGAGGCAAAGGCATTTCTGAATGAGGTTGATGATGGTGGTTTATGGACCATTTGCCTACAAAGGTGTTAGATGATATTTTTACATTTAAACTTTCCATGGGAAATGAGACTGTAGCCATAAAGAAGGATATCATTTATCCAAGCCCTCCCAGGTAAGTAGGGTACTCTTCAGGGGCATTCTTCCCTTACGACTTACCCTTTGGTGGGTCACCTACAACATCTTTTCTGTCTTTTGAATGTGAAATCTCTCTTCCATTGTGTGTGTATGTCTCTGTGTGGCTTCATCTGGTTTAGAAGGCACACTGGACACAGTATTTTGATTGCACTAATTCATTTACATGGTTTCATCTTTAACCAACCATAAATAGCAGTTTCTTTTCAATTGAATTTGAAAAATTAGCTAATTTTCAACTCAGGTTCTTCATCTCCATGTAGAATACCCTAGAAGGGATTCGAATATATTGGCCAGAAAGGAAGTGTTGAATAGGAGAAATATCCTGCTTGCTGACACCATAGATTTCTAACAGCTGCCCATTTGTCTGCAAGTAATAACAGCTTTGGGAAAGATTGTTTTTATATTATCCAGGTTCACATTCTGTAAAGTGTTATGAGTTAAGAGTAAAAAAAAAGCTAATTACTTCCCAAAGCAAAGAGGAAGCCAATGCAAACCACGCTGCAGCCAGCTGAAAGAATTTCTATCTTTTTCCTTATGTTCATTTTTTCACTAGAGGTCCAATGTAGTGATTAAGAAATTTACAACATTTCCAGCTCTGTATACTTAAAAACGATAATGCATTTGAAAAATATCTATAACCTAAAATTTTTGTAATGTGGACAAAAATGCTCCAAGGAAAAAAACATGTCCAGCTACAAGTATTTTTTTGTCTAAGTCTGATGTGTGTGTGTGTGTGTGTGTGTGTGTGTGTGTGTGTGTGTGTAGATGGATATGTACTGTAAATGGGTGTTGCCTGCATGCCTGTCTGTGCATATGTTGCCTTGTGCTAGAGGCCAGAGGAGAGCATCAGATCCCTTAGGACTGGAGTTATAGACAGCTGTGAATGAAAACTGTGTCCTCTGAAGAGCAGCTAGTGTCCTTAACTCCCGAGCCATCACCTGCAATCACCTGCATCTGATAAATATTTTAAATTAAAATTGAATAAATAAAACTAGGGATGAGTAGTATTTATTTCCCTTTAAGCTTAATAAGGCATGAGATAATATTGAAGCCTCTTAAAATTAGGAACTACTTTTAACCTTAACAGTGTCTCCTCATTTAGTTGATTATAGATTTACTCAAATTTATGTTCCATGAAATATTCTTTGGGCACACTCATCTTGTATTTAAGTGAGGCTCCAAAGTGATAGGTTAAGGATATTTAAAAATGTAAGCTCCGTAAGAGTCCAAGAATGGCTTTCTTTATGAATGGTATAATTCAGTTTAAGTATTACTGGAGGGATTGGATAGCAGAGCAATGTCCTTCCTTTGTTCCCCATCCTCTCCTTTTAGCTGTAATTACACCAACAAACAGGATGCCAGTCCAGTCACACCAATCCAGTCCAGACATCTTTCCATTTCTCCAAAGAGTGAGAACTCACGATCCACTTCAGTTCTTGCACACTTCCCCTTCCCGGTGCCTTCTTACAGTTTGGCAACCTTTTGCAATTAGGTAATGGAAGCACAATTCCCGCTCAGAAAAATGACTTTACAAAGTGCCAAATGCAGACAGTCTAAAGAAAACATGCAACTCAACCATAAGAGATGAGTCTATCATTAAAATAAATACTGGGAACCTCCGGAAAGTGTTGGGGAGGCAGGCTGTTGTCTCGTTTAGTAGGACGAAGGTGTTTAGCCGGCATGAAGAGAGTGATGAGCAGAAGTTGGGGAATAATGACCCTCATTCAGAAATGCCATTGCCTCTGGTCTCTCTGTCCACCCTCATTCAGAAATGCCATTGCCTCTGGTCTGTCTGTCCATCCTCATTCAGAAATGCCATTGCCTCTGGTCTCTCTGTCCACCCTCATTCAGAAATGCCATTGCCTCTGGTCTCTCTGTCCACCCTCATTCAGAAATGCCTTTGCCTCTGGTCTGTCTGTCCACAGATTTCAGGCTCATATGTTTTAGACAATCCAATAGCATCCATCACTCACTGTAGAAAGGCTAACAGAGTGATCCATCCATATATATATGGAGATTATAACCCCTATCTTCCTCATATTGTATTTCAGTGTTTTAGAGAACATATAAAACAACTTGTACTGTCCTAAGATATGCTTGGTACCTAGTAATTACATATAAGGTGGAGAACCCTTATAAATTAATGCTCTAAACACAGTCTCATGACATACTGTGTTTACATTACCTGCCTCACGACAGGCTTGAAGGCATACAGAACACAATACAATTACAGTCTTAATAGGCTAAATATGTTCCAATTTATATTTTATATTCTGCAGTTTTCCTTTTCCGATGAAGAACATGCATTCATTCATAAAATGAATGCCAGGCCCTGGTTGGGAACAATTTTGGAGGATACAGAAAACGGCAAGGGACAGATATTGTCGTCCACTATTCTGCGTCTGATAGGGAAGAAAGGCATGCGTACGAATGACTAAAGCATAGTAAGTACATTATAGAAACGGGGGAAAAGTTTGAGGGTAAAAACAAAAAAAATGACCCTGGTGGAGATATCTTTCTCTGCACTTAAAAAAAAAACCCAACAAAACAAAACCAACCAACCAACCAACCAAACAAACAAACAAACAAACAAACAAAACCAAATGCAAACCATTATTTGTGAAGAATCCAAATAATTCCCTATTCTTTCTAGGATCACAACACTTACAGTAGAGGCTTTTTCTGTACCCCAAAGCCCTTGCACCTATGGGAAACAGGGGAGAAAACTCATGGCCAGTTAGTGAAAGTCAGAGAAATTCTGGGTGGAAGTTACTAATTTTCTTGTTTTTCAGGTTTTATTTACTATTCAAGCTCTGGTATAAGTAAATGCTCAGTAAACGGCGCTGAACAGGTAAAGAAAGAACTTGAATGTCAGAAAGGACGAGTGGGAAGCCTAAGGTTGTCGTGCACACGCTTTTACCATCTGCTCTCTCTATCCACATCAAAATCACGGAAGCCATTTTCAGTCACTTCGGAGATGGTTAGGATGAACAACACGAGCTTGTATTTCTTTGTAAAATAAACATCTTCTTACACTCGAAGGTCCAATCCAAAATCTTCTCTCACATTACAAACTAGGACTAACGATACAGGAACCAATCTAAAGCAGGGGTGAAGGCGGCTGGCTGTGGAACCCAGCTCGCTACTCCCGCCTTGTTAGCGTCATCTCTAGAATGAGTAATGAGGCTTCCCTCAGAGAGTTGTTGCAAGATGAAAGGAGATAATGAATGTAATATTCGGGACATGAGCCTGAATTCAAACCTTTCATAAGCGTGAGCTGATGTTGGCCTCATAGCTGCTCTGAGCTTTCCATACCCTTGGGAGATGGTGAGCATCTTCCATGGTGCCTTGTTTCGGAGACACAACCAGGAAATTCTTCCTTGGGTTGAAATCAAATTGCCACCTGCTGTTTTAATTGAAGACAGTTTCCTCAGGGGTTTTCATCTTTGGGGAAATAAAGAGCAGCTGGTCTTTCATATTCCTGAGGACTTTTATTAAGCCACACTTCAAAGTTTGGGTTTCTAGACTAAATACACAGCGCCATCAGCAAACCCTCCCACCTCCTCTAAACTTTGTTTTCTTTTTTTTGCACAATCTTTTTTTAAATTTTATTTTTATACCTTGGCTATTTCCGTCCCATTTGGATTCTAGAAACAAGGCTACTGGTGTGAAAATTTCACAGAGGGGAAAATACAAGTTTTTTTTTTAATTGATAAAGAAAAAAAGGAAAGAGAGAGGGGCTACAATTCTAGAGGTATTGGAGTATTTCAACAAGGGATAGGTGAGGTAAGAATTGCTAATGAAGTAATCCAGGAATGGAAAATTCTGTTGACATTCAAAAGACATCTCCAACCATATTCATGTATCATTTAGCCACAGTAATAAATCTTGTAGATGCTTTGCCTTTCTGTTTTATCCTAAAAAGAGACTCTGACTTCACAAATGCTGTGTCAGAGACAGATGGGACCCTTTGTATCCACGAGAGCTGACTTGAAAACAGAGATGAATACTCTGGTAAGATCCATGGAAATCACTTCTTCTGCTTGACAGAGGAGGTTGGGGGAGACTTACTTAGGGTCCTACCTAGAGTGAGTGGACTAGGAAGCCCTCTGACTCTATTGACTGTAGGGGCTTAGTTACCTTCCTTTTTCTGGTGAGTAGATTAGTCTGCTGTGAGGTTACTTAGCACTGGCAGACTATCCTAGGAGACTTTTCATACCTATTGAATAGATATGAGTCTCCCACTTCCTGAGTATGATGGAGAGCAAATTGTAACAAGACAGCAGGGGGAGGTTGCTATCCCCTCTTGTCCTTTCCTTGACTTTTACATAAATGCCATTTCTCATGTGCGCAACTGCCACCTGGATTAAACACAGGGAAGAGCAGTTGGGGGGAATGCTATTTCATATTCATAAATCGGTCTTCCAGGGTTCTGACAATTATCCAATGACTGTTTTCAGGCACATCTTGGATTTAGAAAATTGCAGGTTTGGCTCGAAAATCTTATTCTTCAGACTATTTTTCTCAGGCTCTGAAAACTTTAGTGAAATAATGCATTATTATGCCACACATGGTGGTGATCTCAGATGACTGCCAGGAGCTGCTGGAGTCTTTAACCACAGCAGGTAACCTCACGGGGAGAGTATGTGTGTCAACATTTATATGGACAATAATATTTTTGTCCCTTCTTATCTGATTCTTTTGTTCCTAACAGAGACAGAGAAAAAAATCTAAGCACGTTGTAAAGTATAAAGTAATCGATCAAGTCCTAAAGAACTGTGTTCTGAATAAACTGTCCTGTGCTTTCTAATTAATTCTGATCATACCGCTTTCTTTTCCTCAACATTCATTCTACTTACTGTTTTTGGTAGAGGATTTGGACAATTCTTCTGCAGATTTATTTACTATTTATTTTATTTTGTGATTTTGAGGCAGGGTCCTCTGCTGCCCAGGCTAGCCTCAGACTAACTGTAGCTGAAGATGAAATGACCTTGAATTTCTATTCCTCCTGTTTCCACCTCCCAAGTGCTGTGATTCCAGGCATGCACCAGCATACCTAGATGAGATTTCTTCTAAAACTAGTATACATTTGAAAGAAGTGGAACATGTTTTGGTAGGCAATATCACTTTACAAAACAAAATAAAGCCAGACAAGTAGAGATCTACTTTTCGCCCCGGTAGAACCTCTGTGTGGCCAATGAGCTGCTTTGCTAGTGTCTGAATTTAGCTTTAGTCCAGCATCTGTTCAAAAGCACAGATGCCCCCACTTCCGTATTCACAACCATCTTTCCTTTCTACTTCTCCTCTGCAGCAGTGAGGAATATATCATTCCAGGCACTTTCATTACATGCTGTAATGTATCCAAGGCACCATGGCCAGGCCATGGCCGAAAAACAAACCAGCAGTTGTTTGAGAATTATTGCTGGCCAATGACTCAGTCGCCCAACATTTCAGACGACTTGTTTTGGGAATTGTGTGGCCTCAAGCAGGGAAAAGCAAACTTGCTCACCCACATACTGAGGGGTCAGAAACGGGAGATGGTAATTTGTTCCCCTGTTTAAATGGGTTCCACCCACTCATAGCTACGTGTGGGATGGAAGGAAGGAGCTTTGTCCTAAAGGGTGGAGTAATACTTGTCCCCCTCGTTTCCTAGTAGGGATGTTGGGGAGACCAGTGAGATCATGTCTATGAAGTGGATTGACTGGAATGTGCACATGTTGTCTATGTGAATTATGCTGTAAGATTTTTTTTAACTTCTCTTTTCTCACAATTTTCATAAACCATTGGCAACCTGTGGAGATTTTCCCATGTTCTTCTGCTCAAGTCCTTCTGCCAACATACTCTGGGTAATTCATTTGTGGTCTGTGTGTACATGGCCAAATCCTAGCCCTTTGTCTTGTGAAGACTTCCCATAGACAGTTGGAACTGTTCTGAGTGAGGAACTGTATGGAAAGTCTAGAGGAATAAAGAGAGGATTTGCAGTTGGCCTTGGGGTCTAGAAAATTCATCATAACCTAAGACAGTATTTGAGAACTCTAACACTTGCCTAAGGTAGGGTTATTTAGAAGTTTACTATTACTTTAAAATTGTTTCCCTAAGCACCTTGTAAATTTTCATGTGACATACTATAAGATACTCTGCATCAAGAAACTATCTTGGTTTCATGTAAGATTATGTAAGAGACTTTTAAGTTATCAGGTATTAACTTACACTCGTTTTACAGTTGCTCTCTAAGACATAAACTCAAACGTGTCCATGGAAAGTTTCCCGAAGGTCATTCCTAGTCCATTTTATCAGAGCATCACTGTTGACGTTTCAAATAGTTGTAATATATTTTGCCTTTGCTAATAAGATGATGAAGAAGAAAAACTTGGATACGTTTTAAAGAACACGGTGATTAAAAATGGCTATGGACTGTGATTCAAACCTTTACCAGAAGGTAAAGGCAGGTAGATCTGTATGCTTGCCAATCCCAAATTGATCTCCATAGTGAGTTATATAGGTCATCTAGGACTAAGTAGTGAGATCCTACCTTACAAGGATATGAATTGCATTTGCTTAGATTTGTATCTATTTTAAAATTTGGTCCCATTTAATTCTCATAAATGTTGAAGTAGCCTTTCTTTTCTTCCTCTCTCCCCCCGCCCCCCCCCTTTTTTTTCCTTCACAGGGTCTTCTTATGTAGCTGTGACTGGTCTGAAACTTCTGGTAATCCTCCTACCTCAGAGTTTCAAGTTCTGGGATTACATGTTGTGAACAACCAGTCACTAGTGAGATGGTTATTTACTCTTGTTTGTTCTATTTTAATGATATTTCACATAGATTTGTCAAAATGTATGCTTCTGTCAAAATTAATCTTGTCTTACAGAAGTTTCATTTTGTTTATTGTTTATATAGAAAATACAAGTTAATTTGGTTTTAGAATCTAAATATTGTATTCAATGGGTTTAATCAATGAATTTATTTTGATTCTAAGACTAAGAGAAAATAAACTTTCTTCTTACCGATTCTTTAAAATAAGGCTTTGCTACTCTTTATTTATGAGTCTATGTGTTTCTTCGTGTGGGTATGTGCATGTGTGTGCAGGTAGCTATGGAGGTCAAAAGAGATCCAGATGCATCTGGAGTTAAGAGGTGGTTGGAAGCCAACTGGCATAGGTCCTGGGAACTGAACTCAGGTCCTCTGCAAGAGCAGCCAGTGCTCTTAGCACTAAACCAGCTCTCCATCCCCTCCTTTGTAATTTGTATTCCTTTTATTTTCATTTCTTGACTGGTTTAATTACTAGAACCTTCAGTATAATTCCTTGAATATCCTTGATACATTTTTGCATCACAGTCAGGCTGAGTTGGTGAGCTCTAGGGAAGTGGTCCCTATCTCTCGTTTTTTTATTCTCTGGAAAGTTTGTATAATATTTGGTGTTATTTTTTCTTTAAATTCTTCAGAAATCCATTAATAAGGCTGCCTAGACATGGAATTTTCTTCTTGTCAGAGTTTATAAAAATAGATTTAATTTCTTTACTAACGTAAAGTATTAATATTTTTCTATTTCTGTGTCAGTTTATACTAATGCCATTTAAGTTATCATATTTCTTAGCTTAATCTTTTTATACTGAAACAATGTTTTTAATGTTCACTGATATTTTATAATGTCATGATTCCCACAATGAATAATAATATTATCAGTTCTTTGAATTTTTAAGAAATCTCAAATGGTCTGTTAACACTCATTCATGCCACAGACTATAAAATAATATTGTTGTGAACCATACCTTATTTTGTATCTCTGACTTCAAATGCTTGAAGTAACATGAAAGAATGTATTCAGTCGCAGGTGGGGTGAAAATACTCCTGATATTTGTATTTCTAATCTTGTAGCTTGGTGAGTTGAGACTTACAATGACTATTTTATTAATGACTGAAATGTCACCTGTGAGATACTTTAGTTCCAGGAAAATATTTCCAGGGTGAGTTGCTGGATATGTTCCCTCCTTCAGTGAGGAGCTCGATGTTTAGTGGAGATGATAGGAGAGCTACCACCTCATATTTCCCTGGAGTCAGGGCTCTCAACCTCAATCAGCACAACCTAGTAATTCTACCATAAAATCGAGCATCTTTAGTCTTCATTCAGAATCTGCTGGAGGACACTGGCAGGAAACTAAGCTAAGCATCAGTGTTTGCTGTTTGTTTTTGTTATTTAACTCACTTGTGTTTTGTTTTAATCAGGTGATAAATTTATTAATTAATCTTGAGACAGGGTCTTGAGTATCCTGAGGTAGCCTTGTACTCACTCCGATATCAAGAACGACAAACTTCTGATCTTTCTGCCTCGGCTTCCCATGTGCTAGGACTTGCTCCGTCATGCCTGGTTCAGTTGAACTGGAGATGGAATCTCATACTTGTTAGGAAACTGATCTACTGCCTGAGCTATACCTCCAGTCTGAGAGGACTGGTGTGTAGAGTATGAGTTGTAGTGCACACTGTTTTCTTGTTACAGCATCAGTGGTGCTCGGAAGACAAACATCATATTCAATGCCTTATATTCTAGAGAGCATCTAGAAAGTTGGTCTGAATGTATGAATTTATCAGAAGCATCCTTGACCTTTTGAAATGATTTTTTTCACATGGCCAAAAATAAAGAGAAAAAAAATTGGCCATGGGGGCGGGGCATCTCTGAGGAAACTCGAGTTCCAAAATACTAAATTAATGTAACTATGGCTCTTTATGTCATGTCAACCATGGAAGTGAGGAAAACTTTATTCTGAAGCATCAACTGGATCCATTGGAGAAGCTAAGAACAGAAGCACCTCCTCACAAAGACTATGGAAAGAGTGAGAAGACAGAGATAGCTAGCCTAAATGGCTTTACTCTTAAGCTAGATGACCCATTCTTACTCCGTCTTTGACAGACACAGAGAATTTTAAGGGACTATAGACATCACTACAGGACTTTAATATTCTCTGAAAGAAAACTGAGAAATGTCATATTAGATGGCATAGGGGAGTTTAAGGAAAACCAGGACCCCAAATTTTAAATTGAAAGACAGGTAAGCTAAAAGATCTTGGTTACTTCATAAAATGACTTTTGTGGTTAATAGATAACTCTCAGAAACATTCAGTAAGTAACAGATTTCCAGCACATTTAGGAAGTAAGGTGAACTGGCAAATGTTGCTTTTTGATGGAGAATTTCAGGAGCAGGTTTGCTGGTTAGAACAAGGTATTACGATACCCTGTGACTGGCCATTGTGAACTCATTCACATACCTGGGTGTTCGCCAGGGACAATTTCTGGCATTTTCCCAGGTCATGGGGTTGTGAATGTTGTTGCTTTTTCTTAACAAAATGTGGAGACTGAGCGAGAGGCCAGACTGGAGAGGGCGGGTCATGGACTGGGGCAGGATATCGCTTTCTTCTTGTCAGCCACACCTTCGAGAATTTTTTTTTTTAAAAAATGGATACAATGTACTTTATCACAAAGGTATATTAAAAATGGAACAGAAGCTGGGTGGAGTAGCAATTCCAGAGTCTAAACCTTTACCTCCCAGTCGATAGGGTGGAGTAAGCAAGGTGTTCCTTGCCAAGAATGTTGATCTTGGCTCACAAGACTGGTAGGAAGGTGAAAGCCTTCTCTGGTCACAAAGTTGAAGGGTTCTTAATTTGCCTCAATTCCCTCCACTCCTGCAATCTGTGAACTGTCTCAAAAGGGATTTGGTTGAAAAAGAAAAAGTTATTTGTAATCATTGTCTTCAAATCAGATATTTAGTCAAAATTCAAGAAATCATAGAAACCAATGGCATAGCATGCTCTTCTTTCTAGATGCCTTGAGATATTGTGATTTCAGAGTCTCACACACAACCATGAGAGCACTGGGCTAAGAAATCTGTAGATAGCAGAATGGAAATTTGAATTGCTGCTACTAAGAGGTGTTGAGGGCTATTCTAGGTATTTTCTGGGTATTAACTCACTTAGTTCTTATTACAGTCTATTGTGGGGGGGGGGGAGCTAGGGAAACTGAGGCACCCGGGAGTTGGAAAGCTTCTCTGTGGTCACAGTGTCAGTAACTAGAGGCTGGAATTAGACATTCCAATTCCAGAGTTAACAAGATTCTCAGCTGCTTCTTTAAAACATCGCAAATAAACTGAAGTTTTAAAAGAAATATCCTCAAACCCACAAATGGCTCAGAATCAGAGTAAATGGAAGCCAGAAAAGTGAAATAATAAAAATAAAAATAAATAAAATGATAAAAAATAAAAATTTCTTCTTAAAATGTTTTCTTCAAATTTTCCTTTCATATTCATGATAAAGGCTAATACCATTTAGCATAGTAAACACTAATTTTATTTTATTGATACTAAAGGCATGGAGTTGCTTTTATATATAAAGACACGTAATAATGATTTAGATAAATTTATGGGTGTTAGTCTCACAATATATTTTGAGCATGATATCCCTAATATTATAGTTTGATATATAACTCAGAACACTACTTGTCTGGAAAACTCAAGGACACCTAATAAAAGAAAACAGTCAAGACTTTCTCATTTTTGATGCTGAAACAGGTAATTCTGAACTGCATTGCCTGTCCACACTAGCCTGTGTCATGATTTTGATGGATTTATGATTTTTACACAGTTTTTTTCTATTTCTGCCTTTGAAGTGCCACCATGTGCTACATCTGCAATCTTATTCATTATAGTTTCCTAAGTGTTAGCACACAGAAATGGAAGCATCGGCAGAAAAAAAGACTAACAACTCAAGAACTGAGGTCACACACTGCTGTTCCCATATACGTGTGTGCGTGTGTGCGTGTGTGTGTGTGTGTGTGTAGGCTAGAGGGTCAAAGGTCATAACTTTTCTTTTTTTTAAAACAGGACCTCTCACTGGAAGGTAACTTACCAAGTAGGAGAGGTTGTCTGGCTACCAGGGACCCCTTTCTAACTACTTCCGAAGTGCTGGGATTCTAAGTGTGGACTACCAGCTTTTTACATTCAGCTTTTTAATTTGTTATTCAGTGTGGGCTCTAGAGATTGAGCTCCCACTGTGAACACTTAGAATCTGACTTGTCTCGGCAGCCTTAAGAAACAAGTCTAACTCTTATTTCTAAGTCACCATGTCACTAAGCTATCTCCCTGAAGAATGGTCAAATTTATTGTGTTTTGGCTCTAAATTGATTTATGGAAGTATTCTTAGCCAAGATGTGGTGGGCATACCTTCTAGCTCAAACTATGTAATAATGGTAGCTACGATATGATATTTTTTTTCAAACCACAAAGCTCCATTCAAAAGCCAGGAGGGGAAATCGCTAACAACTCAAGTGGTTTTAGAGTACAATGACGCATGCCGAGCAGCCTAAGGGTGTTAGCACGGATGTGCTTTAGAAGCTAATGTCAGAGAGGCTTCATCCAGCAACTGAGTGAAACAGATGTGAAGAACCAGAGCCAAACACTAGGTGGAGCTGGGGAATCCTGGGGAAGAGGGGGAAGAAGGAGCAAGAAGGCCAAGAGAACGGCAATCCATGTCCTCCAATCAACTAACCTGGGCTCATGGAGGCTCACAGAGACTAAACTGGCAGTCAAGGAGCCTGCACAGGACGCACCTAGGCTGTCTGCATATATGCTATGGTTATAGCTTGGTCTTGTTGGAGCAGAGACTGGTTTTGTTGGACTCTTTTGCCTGCTTTTGGGATACTGAGTTGCCTTGTCTGGCCTTAAAAAGAGAGGATGTGGTTGGGGATTTAGCTCAGTGGTAGAGCGCTTGCCTAGCAAGCGCAAGGCCCTGGGTTCGGTCCCCAGCTCTGGAAAAAGAGAGAGAGAGAGAGAGAGAGAGAGAGAGAGAGAGAGAGAGAGAGAGAGAGAGAGAGAGAGAGAGAGAGAGAGGATGTTCTTAGTTTTATTGAGACTTGATATACCATATTTGGTTGGTATCTCTGGGAGGCCTGCCCCTTTCTGAGGTTAAATGGAGGAGGAGTGGGAGGAAGAGGGACTGGGAAGGGATGGGGTAGGGGAAACCAGTTGGATTGTGGTGTATGATTGATAAATAAATAAATGATATTTACTTATACAAAAAGGAAGTTAATTTCTAACATTCTGTTTCATAGAAAGCTGTACTGGGAAATCGTCTGTCATTCATGAAGGATGCTTGAAGTCTATGTGAGGAGAGACAGTCTTGAGACACTTCCTAGAAATGTACTATGAAACAGCCATTATCCCTGATCTAGAAGTCAAAGGGGTTTTGTTGAAAATTAGAATGTCAAATTTGGGTTACTCAAGTGACCTGAATTTGCCTAACTAAGCAACTTACAAATTTAAGTTCAAAGTAAAATTGCTTTCTAGAACCATTAAGTCTTATAGCAGTGCAGCAAAGGAGAAGAGAAAACCAGCCCTGTGGGAATCTCCACAGATTAGTAAGCATAGAGATGGGGATTAGGGAGTAGTAAGCACAGAGATGGATGAGAGCTATCCTCTCTCAAGATGAGCTCATCAGCCCAAAGTACAAAACATAAGCAGAAATCCACTGCCTTAAGAGTTAGTTGATACGAATAAGGAATGATTCTATCAGGTAAACTGCTGAAAGTATAATTATCTAAAATACATTTAAAATATGTATACTGAGAACGATCACTAACATTAGTGAATGAATTAAAGAAAAATGGGATAATTGGCAAAAAAAAACCCAGATTTTAAAGAAAAGGAATCAAATATAAATTTAAGAAGTGTATTCTATTAAAAAGGGAAAAGTTAGGCTAAAATCTCAAGGCTGAAATCATAGCAAAGCAAAGCTACGATGTAATCAAAGAGACAAAATTTAAACATTGAAACAGAGTCCGGGTTTTCTAACCTTTCTTCCCAGGAGCTTTTCTGAAAACAAAGGTGACCGTAATAACTAAGCTACATCAAAACTAAAGAATCCCGTGTTTGACATAGTGCTAACCAGACGCTCAGAGATCTGGGTTTGCCCTGTCTGTTTTCTTGGACTTTAAAGTTGCTAGCTCAGAATTATCCGGTTCATGTGTTTTTTAGAAGAAATCAAATTGGATAAGGCTCCAAGCTTATATTGCCCCCCCCTTTACCAGCTTTGGTATGTTCTTTTCTTCTTCTTCTTCTTTCTTTATTAACTTGGGTATTTCTTATTTACATTTTGATTGTTATTCCCCTTCCAGGTTTCCGGGCCAACATCCCCCTAACCCCTCCCCATCCCCTTCTCTGTGGGCTTCCCTTCCCCATCCTTCCCCCATCACTGCCCTCCCCCCAACAATCCCATTCACTGGGGGTCCAGCCTTGGCAGGACCAAGGGCTTCCCCTTCCACTGGTGCTCTTACTAGGATATTCATTGCTACCTATGAGGTTGGAGCCCAGGGTCAGTCCATGTATAGTCTTTGGGTAGTGGCTTAGTCCCTGGAAGCTCTGGTTGCTTGGCATTGTTGTTCATATGGGGTCTTGAGCCCCTTCAAGCTCTTCCAGTCCTTTCTCTGATTCCTTCAACGGGGGTCCCATTCTCAGTTCAGTGGTTTGCTGCTGGCATTTGCCTATGTATTTGCTGTATTCTGGCTGTGTCTCTCAGGAGAGATCTACATCCGCCTCCTGTCGGCCTGCACTTCTTTGCTTCATCCATCTTATCTAGTTTGGTGGCTGTATATGTATGGGCCACATGTGGGGCAGGCTCTGAATGGGTGTTCCTTCTGCCTCAGTTCTAAACTTTTCCTCCCTTATCCCCCCCAAGGGTATTCTTGTTCCCCTTTTAAAGAAGGAGTGAAGCATTCGCATTTTGGTCTGTTCTAGAGATCTAAATATTCTCTCAAAACTGGACGTATATTGATTGCTTAGGCGTTGTGATGAGATGAGTTTTAGAGTGCAGATATCTTTTTAATTCAGGGGTTTAATTTCCTTTGAATACGAGCTAGATCATACTCTTAATTGTTTGATGACACCCCCTTCCTGTTTCCTTACTAGCTGTATTTGTGTACATTCTCACCAACAGTATAGAAGGTTTCCTGGTCATATCTTCCCAATGCTTGCTATCATGTGGACTATAACAGAGATGAGTACACGAGAAAGAAGCTGTGATATAAGACCAGGAGCAGGGGGCTGGAGGTGTTAGGGAGAGCCGAGGTGTACAAAGGGTTAGTCAGACAAACTAAGTGCAAGATTCTACTGTGCACAATGACCACAGTTAATACTATGAGCTAGATATGGGAGAGGATAGACTTTAAGCATTTTTACTATGTGAAAGTATTCAAATTATTTATATGAGAAATACCTTAATTCAGCCATTTCATAGAATATATATATGAATATATGATATATGTACATTTTTATCTTGTCAATTACAATTGATGAGCCCACTCAAGAGTTTCACATTTTCTGCCCTAGAAGAGAATTTTAGTGAGTTTTTAAAAAATATCTTTCTGAGTCTAGTTTTTTCCATTTAGAATTTGCAATAGCAAAACTTGTTGAACCTAAAAAGTATCATGTTCTTTTCCCCAGTTTGTACATGTGTGTAAGTCTATATGTAATCTGTACCTTCTACCTGTTCTCTGATGTCGCATCAGTTTATCTTGACTGTAAAGACATGAACAATGATTTTTAACGCTCCTATGCAATTATAGATCCTGCTTTCATCTGGGACGAACAACTTTCGTCATCGCTTACATGGTAAACCCTCATCCTTTAAATTAAGCTGAAATGTTATCCCGTCTTCTCAGTTTTGTTTATTCTGTTTCCCCAAACTCCCCCTTCCCTATAACTTTCTGTTTTACAGCATTTATCATGTTTTATTATAAAATTTTGCTCTAGAAAATCTCTAACCCAGACCTAAGTTATCCCCGCCTCCACATGTTAGCATAGTGCTTCGTTATCTTACATGATTGGGTAAAAGGTAGTTATATTGAGGTGGTCCAAGAAGCCAGGAAGTCAGGGTGTCCTTCAGTTAAGTGCTAGAGAAGCCCAGTGACCTCGTTCTCACAACTCACGAGGAACTAAATCCTGCTAACAAATGTGCATTGTGTTAAGCCATTGGCCATGCAGGAATTTGTTTGTTAACATTTTTTTCACTCTAGTTCAGATGATAACTGTTTTGGACGTGACACCCTGCCTCACTCCCTCTCGTATTCCCAGGAGATGACACTGTCTGGCATACAGTAGCTCATTAGCTCGTGTTTGTAAATGAGGTGGTGGCAAGGCAAGGCCACTAGGTGCACAGAATGGAAATCAGCTGCAACTAATTCTATGTTCCTCATTTCCTTCACGTTCTTAGCCTCAGAGGTTTTTGTTTATGGGAAAAATTAAAGGGTTAGACATAATATAGTTTAACTTGGCTCCAGAAATTTCTCTATCTAGTTTTTCTCCCTCAGAGTAGGTATTTAGTGACATGTGTGAGACTGTACTACGTTTTAGCAGTTGGCTTGGTTTACAATAGATTACTTCCATGTCGTGCTATCTTTTAATTTTCATGGGCAAAAGACATTATGAATATTAGAAATGATGACTCTACTTAGAAGAAATCCCCAAAGGATTAAATGGTGAGAACACAAAAGTTGGAGTGAACTTATAAAAAATTGAAATCAGTTTTTAAAACGACAATTGATGACATGTATCATGACATTTTACAGCTTTTTAATTAAGTAGACTAAGAACCAGATAACACAGTTTTAGGCAGGAAGTTCTTTTTCCATGCTAACAGGAAACATTTGTTTTGTTTTAGCCAGACAGTTTTAAAAAAAAAATGCTATTTATAATAGCTTTGCCAAAGTAGGGGAAAAAGTCTACAAATTCTCATTCATTTCCATTTTTTTTAATTTGCTGTGTTATCTTTCCAAATGTCCTTAGCTGATAGGAAAATCATGATTCACAGTCTCAAAGACCAGTGGTCAAGATGCTTCACTTTCTGGGCCAGCACATATGGAGTGGATAACTCTCGGTAAGCATATTAGATAATTCTTGATGAAATCATTGTATTCCTTAGCTAGAGCTACCTTTCCTTCCTCTCCACCCTCTTCCTCCTGTGTTATTTCTCCAAGAAGGGGAAAAAACAGGCGCAATGATACTGAATGTTTGTTATTTAAAAGAAGAGATGATAAAAATCCATCATTTATTGCACAAGATTTTAGCCCCTCATCTGCCCGTATCGGGATTCTTCTTTCTATTTTAACCTGTGTAAACTGACCATCACTGAAACAGCAACTAAAAGGGAATTAGCAGTCCATGTGGCATTTCAATACAACATTTGTATATCTCTTCTTAAGCCATTTTTCTTATTGTTTCTTAACATTTGAGGAAGAAACAAAAGACAACGATCAAACCCACTATACAATATTAACTACCTGTGCAACATGATGGTAAAATTGAAAAGTTCTTCCTTTTAATGGTAAGCACTAAAAAGTCTTCCAGAGAAGGTTATAGGGTATCTACTTGAAGGAATAGTCAAGCTAAGATGAAATTATTTGTTTAAGTAGAGTATTTTTTTAAGGGAAAGGTCAAAGTGGATAAATCTTCCTGATAATTCTCCTACTTCCACCATTACTAATGCATAACTGTAAAATAGTACAAACAGAAGTATGTATGCACAGAAGATCAAATAATAATACCGTCTCATCAATGCTTCTCATAACAGAACAAAATACCTGCAAGTTTCCAAAATAGGAGCCAAAGAAGTCACTGAAGAACTTGGAACTCATTTATTGACATAGAAACTCTAGCTGTTATGGACTAGGGTTTTCATACCTACTGAGGGTTTGGATTCTGGTTCTGTCATTGGCCAGGCAGGCTAATGATGTTCGAGCAACTTTCCTATATTTGTTTCTGCATCAATAAAATGCAGAGTGTGATTTTATTTGTATATATATGTGTGTATATATATATATATATATATATTAAGACAATAGCATAATAAATGTATCCCATACAACTTGCTTGCAGAAATAGAAAGTAGATGACTTAATTGCTCGTCTAAGTTACAGATAGGGAAAATGAGGATTGGAGTTTATAGGTTGCCAAAGGATATGTGTTTGGTTATAAGACTTGTGAATGAACAATGGGCATTTCTTCCACAAATTCAAATGTTCTGTTGTGCAGTATTCTACTTAATTCCCGTAGTATTTGACTGAGTAAAATGACTGCTTCCTGCTATTACTGAGAGGGTAATAGAAAGACACCTCAAGAAACTGGCGAGGCAAATATCAATGGAGAATTAAAAAGAACAAAATGTGACTAATCTGTTCCTCTTCAACACCATTCCGTGCTTGTCTGAGTTTTTATTCTCTGAATATATGTCCGCACATCTACAATGTCAGTGAAAATCCAAAACTCTTGGTGCAAGTCTGGCTACGAAAGCAAAGCACCCAAACCAAGCACTTCAGCTTGTCCTGATGTGGCTCAAAGACACCCTACTGGGAATCAACACCAAGAAGGAAGAGTATAAACAGGAATTGTAGCTCAAGGTTTCCTCTTGAGATTATGGTGTTAGATACAGTAGCTAAAGAAACATTTTTAACCTAAGGAGCTGGTGTCAAGCATGGATGGAAGTCTGTCTTATTGTCAGATGCTTTGTTTTAAAATATATCTTAAATCATGAATTTAATTAAAACTATATACATTTAAATTTATTTATTTATTTATGTTATACTGATGTTTTTGCCTTCATGTATATTTGGGAACCAGGTGCTTGCAGGTATAGCAGGGGCCAGAGGAGGGCCTCAAATGCTCTGGAACTGGAGTTATAGATGGTTGCTAGTTGCCATGTGGGAGATGGGAACCAAATGCAGCATATACCTTCTGCAAGAACAGCAGTGCTCTTAAGCACTGAGCCTTCCCTTTACCTCCTTCACTAGTTCTCCTAGCCACCAAAACCTATAAAGATTCAAAAAGAGTTTAAATCTGCAGGAGTCCGAAGTCTAAAGAAATGTTTTCTTTAGAATTCAGAACATCATACTGCAAGCTTCTTCTACAAACCTTCAGCTTGAGGTCTGACATGTCTGATCAGCATCTGTAGTAACTAATCTAATCCTGGGTCGAGCATATGACTTCTTTGTTAGCAAGAGAGAGGAGGGAGGAGGGAGGAGGGAGGAGGGAGGAGGGAAGATGGAGGAGGGAGGGAGGAGGGAGGAGGGAGGAGGGAGGAGGGAGGAGAGTATAAATAATAGAATAGTCACAATATCTTTCCTCTCACAATAAACTCGGATACAGAAGAGTAAGGTCAAGAACAGAAAGTTGACCAATCTGCAAAGGCTTACTGTTTGCTCCTCACACCCTAATGTAGACTTACTCAAAGGCCCTGAGAGAATAAGGTATTCAGGAACTAACAACAATGTGCATTTTCCTCCCTACATATGTCTGTGAAAGGGCTACAAAGTGAGAGAGATTTGGGGACTGAAGCATCCACCTTGGAGAAGTCAGGTATCATGGTGAGAAGCTCTTCCTCCAGGAGTGTGATAGTGGGTACATTCTCTTCCAATGCCAAGTGAGAATCTGGGAGCTAGAGGTAAAAGCACCAAGAATTTTTCTGGTAAATGTCGAGATTGCCTACAAGAAGGGAATCCTGCATCTGCTCCTAGGCCCGAAAGTCTGAGAGATTATGATACCTAGAAGACAAAAGAGTGCAGAGGAGCTCAGATTCCTATATTTTGGAAGTGATGGGGTTGATTGAATGTCTTGATGATTAGATGTACCTGAAAGAAGGACCTGCTGGACTTTCAAGGCAGGTACAAGGCCTACAGTGAACAAGGCATCTGAGAAGTGGCAGATGCTGTTTCTGTTGTAAGGAAGTATATGACAACCAAACTGATCTCTTCCAATCCCCACCCCACCCCAATATGATTCAAAAAATTTGCCCATGTGTCCCATGAAAGAGACAAGATTGAGCCTGGATTGGCGTATATAGAGTTTTAATGGCCAGATGGTATTAACTAAATAAGATATACATCAAATAATGTGAAAGTCCTTTGAGAACAGCAGGTTAAGCAAGGGGACACCCCCTTATTCTTCCCTAATAAAATTTGTGGAGCTTGATGAACATGGAGATGAGTTTTAGGAACAGAGCTGGGTTAAGTCCAGCACCCACTATAGAGTACTCAGCTGAGAGCAGAAGTGAACGAGAGAGCACAAATCTCACCATTGGTTGAGAAGAGATTTGTATTTTATCTGAGGTACAGGTTTAGACTTGACTGTTTTCCATTGTTGAAAGCTACCAGAAAGATATAGAATCTACTCAAGATGACATTAAAGGGCAGTCAAAGATAATTCTATAGAGCCATTATGAGAGCTATAACTGAAGAAAAACATCTTGTTACATTCACTTATCTAGCACATCACAGTGGAAGGTCTATGTTGTACCTAGCATTCTTCTAGGTCTTAGGGATGCGGCAAGCAGGGAACTAAAACAAATCTTACCTTCCAAAGGGGAAAAGGCCAACAATGAACAACAAAGTACACAGACTGATGGATTCCATCTGTATAGATTTTATGGTGGAGACTCTACTTGTAAACTGTATTCAATGGATTCAAAGTCTACTTGGATCTCAGTAGAACCCAGGCCTGAGGTTGCTGTTGTGCGTAGGGAGTATTTGTAGAGTAACATAGTTTTGATATCCTGCCGTTTTCAAATCAATGAACTATGGTGGAGTGTCTATCATTTGCTGAAAATTGTGGGAGAGGAATGGAGGCAACTGTAGCCGGACGGAACGCAAAGGAAGTTTGTAGTCTCAAAGATGACATGGAATAGCCAATAAACTAATTTGGTGAGATGCATGAGAATTTACAAAGCAGTTTACATAAAAAATACTCCAAACTATACTCACAACCCAAACCTGGGTTCAATAAAGTGATTTTGGTCTATATTTCTTGTGGGAAATTTATATTTAGCATCTTCAATTCTTTCTTACCGATTCTAGTCATTAACTTCAGAAGTCAGCAAGAGGGACGACTGATAGTGGACATTGTTTGGAAAAAAGACTTAAAAATCAAAAAGAGTGATGTTAGTTTTCTCTGGTTAGGGATGTGGTAAATTTATAGTTTATTGGAGTGAATGACAAAGCCAAAACATTGCCGCCGCCACAATGAGCAATGTTCCTTAAAAAAGAAAAAAATTCAAACAGTGTCCTACTCACTTGAGCTTTGAATCCCAGAATTAAGAAACACAGAGCAGGAAACACTAATTATGAAGAGGCTAAGGGCAAACATCAAAGGAAGGGGAGTCTGTCACTATAGCATGGGCTGTGTGAATGAAGCAAGCATGTGCTTGCAGGACTTAGACGGGATAGCATTGTGAGGGCTAGACAAATGGTAGATGTTAACTACGATGGGGTGCGGATCATAGTCCTTCTTATTATTCTTATCTGCTGCTCTTTCACACTTGGCAGATAGATTCAATTCCCTAGAGTAAGAACATATCCAAGTCAGAGACGGGATTGCTTCTTTTTGCGTTAGTGAACTTCGAGAGCTTGCTTATTCCTTATCCAAGTCCGATCCTTCTCCAGCATCTATAGACACACCGAGGCAGCATTTTTGGAAAACCAGAGGGCAGAATTGCCTAACTTATAAATATTGAAGCTGAATTGGCACAATTCTGTCAGGAGAAACCTCTGGGAAACTTTAAAGTCTGAGTTACAACTCCTGACACAGAGAGCTAGGCTCTCTGAAACCATGGAATTTCTTTATCAAAACATCTCGTATTTTCTTTTAAATACCTGTTTTTTAATTCATTTTAGGCAAAAACTAAACCTCATTGAGAGAATAAGGGTGAAGGATTGAGAAATAATCTTCTCTCATCATAGTGGGTAATTAATAAATTTTTCATGATCGAACCAGAATTAAAGGAGTAAATTAACCCGCTGTGCACCAAATTGGTCTGTGTCTGTCTGTCTGCTGTGGAGAGTGGTTCTTTCCACAGCACTTGTGGAGGGCGCCATGAACACATTGCAGAGACTGAGTGATTTGAGGACACTGGTTTCCTAATCAGATAATACTGGCATGTTGGCTTTCGAGTACAGAGATCAGACCAACGAACTGTGTTTGCATTTAATTTTAGCCTCAAAGTTTGTTGTGACACACAACATTCATACAAGAGCCAGATGTGAATAAATATAGACCAAGAGATTGCATACCTAAAATCTGAAGAAATATTTAGAAGGAAAAATGCAGATGCTAGTGCGGTTAAGAACTTAAAGTCCCACAGCCATTTCTAGTAACAGAGTCACATCTGGCATTCACGACTTAAATTCAGAACTAAATACCGTCTGATATTGTCACAAGTTCTAATTTAGGGGAACATATAAAACATTATTGCTTAGAATATTGTTCAAAAAGTATTGGAAAAAATTGAAGCACCCCATTGTGGCCCCCAGTGTTTTCAAGGCAGCCCTGCAGCTACTCTGGTGCATGTCCATTAGATATTTTGCATTGATTTGTTAAAATATCAATAGTTTATGTGCCGCTTGAACATTTTTTGATAAATTTATAAGGGTAGAGATCAAAAGAATTGATTTCATGTTTTCTATATACCCAATAATTTCATAAGAGGTAACTCAATAAAGTCAGTCCTTTATAAATTCTACTTATACATATTTATAACTTATATACACACATATCTGCTTACATGCATATTAATGTACATATATGTCCACACACTTAATTTTTTGAATCATTTATATATTATGAGATTATTGTTTGGGGTTGAAATGTTTCCTGCCAAAATTTGAAGACCTAACCACTAGAAACTTAGCACGTGACTTTGTCAATTAAGCAGGATGAAATTATATTAGAGTAGTATGTGCCCCTAATCCAATGTGTCTTTATTAAAAGCAGAAATTTGGGGACAGAGATAAACATGCAGACAACGAGAGTACCATGCAACGATGAAGGGAGTTAACTGGGTAAATGAAGGCAGATATAGAGGTGAGAAATTATGAACATACTAAGAAATACTGAGGATTGCCACTAAACCATTAGATGTTGCTAGAGAGACAAATACTTCCTGTGGCTTTCCAAAGAAATTCGCCATTCACATGTCTAGATCTTGGACTTCCAGAGATCAGAATTTTTTTTTCTGTATCACTCAGTTGCTAGATTTTATGGTTATGTCAGTCTCAGAGAATTGATGCAAGCGTATTACTTGTAAAATTGTTTTTCAACTCAAAACATAGATCCAGTACACCCTTCCAAACTAGCACAGCATATATAAAACATTTTTTTCCAGTGGTGCATGATTTCTATGCAATGGCTAATTCCCATGTGAAAGACTTGCTTGTGTGTTTCCCCTCTCTTTTCATTACTACTAATATAGTTAACATCTTTCTTTCCTCTAACTGGAGGAGAAAAATACTACATGAATGTTACCAAGAATGAACGTTAAAGTAAACTATAGATCCTAGGTAGCAACAATGTGTCAATGTAGG
This sequence comes from Rattus norvegicus, assembly GCF_021556685.1. Classification (NCBI taxonomy): domain Eukaryota; kingdom Metazoa; phylum Chordata; class Mammalia; order Rodentia; family Muridae; genus Rattus; species Rattus norvegicus. The sequence goes on along the minus strand of NC_141544.1, from coordinate 56,492,881 downwards.
CTTATCAATTGTAGGAAAAAATGCCATTCTAGTGGTACCTTTTCATGTGTATTTTGGCCATTTGTATATTTTTTTGAAGAAAGATGTTTAGTTATTTGTTATCGATATGTTTTATAGATGTTTATTTGATGCATTCTTTTTATATTTAGAATATTATTTCACTTTTAGGTCTATGACTTTTAAGAATTTCCTTTCATTCTTCAGGCTGTCTTTTCCTTCTGTTTTTTCTTTTTCTTTTTGTAAACACCAATATTCTTGTGTCACAATGCTCACCCCTGAGTCATTGTATATGCATCCTGTGTATATATGGACTAGATTCTTGAAGTGTAGTTATTAATCTATCTATAAAAGTTGTACCAACTGAGACTTAGTAATTACTGAGTCTACGGCTGTTCCCCTTCTTGATTTTCATTTCACCACCCAGAAGAAATATAGTTTAGACATTGGCATGGAAATTGAAAAAGGATATTTCTACACATGGTCATTGAGTCCATAAACCTGTTTAATTATGGTTAACTATAAAATAAATTTCAGTAGATTCATATTTCTTAGAATTTAAAAAGGTACATTTGTTTAAAACATATAACTCATATGTTAGTTCTGCTCCTAATCCCAGGGTTAAAATCCATAATTTAATTTTTATTAATGGCTTTATAGATAGCATGTTATGTAAAACGATTTTAATAAATTGTGCTATTTTATAAATCAAATATAAAAGTCAGTTCCAGTTTGTAGCTAGTGTGGTTGTACGAGAAGCCAGTAGACTATAATGAATTAATAATACATGTCAAAGATTCCAATCTCAGGTCTTAGAATCCTTCCCAGTGTGAGCATCACTGTGACACTATGAGCCTTCCAAGTTCAAGGACTGGGAATGCTGTGTGACTGCATGGTTGAGACAGGAATTCTGGGAGAAGGTGGTGCTGCAGTTGAGAACAGGACTTTGCTAAGAAAGATATTTCCTTTGTGGTTATGTTTTAGAAATGGTAATTACAGAATGGCAGTCATGCTTTTAGATCTTGAGACCAGACAGAGAGAGGGTAATTGGATTTCCCCTCTTCAACCATCCCACCTGTACATAGAGGTTTTCACACCGAAACTAGCACAGTGATGCAAAACCACGCTGCGTGTGTGTATCTCCTCTCCTTCCTTTTGCTGGGACTTTCTGTACAGAGATCTTAGGAGGCACCACTGACTTTTCCTGAGTCTAGGTTGGAACGTAATGCCTTACTGTTCCTGCAGTCCTCTCTTGCAGTTTACTAAAACCCAGAGAAGTTGGACTTGCTGCTTCCATATGGCTTTCCTAGTTTATTGGCTCCATTTGCTTGTAAAAATATGTTTTCAATTACACATAAAACATTCGATGCAGACTACTTTGGGAAAGTCAAGATGTATTGTTTTTCTTGCCCACATCACATGCGTTCTGTTTTATCAAGAACTTAAGGTGCACTGTACTGACGTCAAATGGTCAGTGATGGAACAGGGTCTTGGGAGGAAGGCGAAGGATAATCTTAAGCTATAAATAATAGAAGAGCCACAGAAATTGAGTGTTTACTCTGGACTCACTGCAAGCATGACAGATTGTGGGCATGGCCATAAATGACAAAAATATATATAAAGCCCAAAGGAAAAAGTGAGACTATTTGGAACACATGATCAAAACAGGGAACACTGGTTTGAAGTGAACCTCTCTTCCTCATATAGAACTTTCTAGATGGTTTTTTTTTTGGTCGGTCAACCATATCTAATTATTTTTCTGTGAAAACAATGCAAAATTGGAAAGGGCTTTAAAACCATGGTCTCAGTGGGACATGTTTGTGTTCCTCAAAAGAGTAATAATTTATAGTGAATTAATAGTTATTATTAACACTTCGTCCAGGTCCTGGGCAAGGGATTGCTTTATTAAATGTTCATCTGTCCAGACAAAACATTCAGATGGATTTTACTGGGTCATGCCTCAAACAGCAAGAAGAAGGCAACAGTGAGAAATTAAGTAGGGGACTAAAGTCCCATGAATTCTCTGCTCTGGCTTCTGCATACACAATTCTTATTGGAACGTTTAGGGGTCAACCATGAGTCAATTGAGGATTAGCACATAACAGATGAAGCAGGGAAAGGTAGTCTAATAGAGCAGCATGCAAACGTGCACACACGTACACACACACACACACATACATACATGCACACACACACACACATACACACACACACACACACACCACACACACAGTCTCACCGAGTTTAGTTAACTACAGTCAGCAAGAGGTGTTTACTCCTTATTATTGCTTCCTCAGTCAGACAGTGACTATTTTGTTTCACTTCTGGCTTAAAATTCTAGAGCATCTAGAATTACAGAGAGTGCTTATTTAAAATGCAGATTTCTGGCCACCAACCCATCCTGAGATTGAGATTCAACAGGAATAGTCAGGCGCATGGAATCGTGCTGTGGCTTGTCCTTGGACCAAACTTAAACCACATTGAGGAACTCCCCAGGGTGAGGATAGGGGAGAGTGGCTAAGTGTTGTCATGACTAGGGCTATTTTCATTATGAGTAATGTCCAATCCTAGACACTTTAGACCTTGCTTCAGTGGTTAATCTGGATCGTCAACTTGACTAGATTAGCTATCACCCAGGGTACTAGTTATTGAAGTACACCTCTGGTATTAACTGAGGGAGAAGACCCGTCCTGAATGTTGGGAAGTACCATCTCATAGATTGGGATTGGGGATTGCAGAAAAGAAGGAAAAAGGAGAGTGTAAACTTGCATTCATCTTCCTGGTTCCTGATCAGGATCAGCTAAGATGAGAGTTAGTAATCTCATATTCCTGCTACCATGTCTTCCTCCACATGATTTGTTTATATCTCTCAACTGAGGCCAACCTCTTGTGAGGTTAGAGCAGAGAAGGGCAACCCATATGCTGGTATCCCAGCAATACATTACTGCTGGAAATGTCTTGATTTCTGGCTTTTAAAATTCTTTGGGTTTTATACTGTACGTGTATGTGTGGTGTGCAGCACACACATGTATATGGAAGCCAGAGGTCAACGCTGGCTGTCTTTCTCAATTACTTCCTGATAGGTTTCTCATTGAGCCTGAAGGGTACCAAGTTTGTGACATTGGCTTAGCTAACAAGCTCCAGGGATCTTCCTGTCTCTTCCTCATCAGTATTGGGGTGTGGTACTTAGCCTTTCTTTCAGACATTTCCAGCTTAACATACAGCTATGTACAGTTGACCACACCTTAAATACTCACTTTTTCTAAATGCCCAGTTGATTGCTGAATCTATGTTGTTTTCTCTATTTATGCTTTTCTCTGATTTTATTTGTGTATCCTTTTAACCCTTTATTCAGCCATATAGAGGGCCAGATGTATTTCTTACCTGTACACAGTTTCAAGCTCTGTGCTGAGAACACACTCTTTTTTAAGGCAGACTCAACCAATGGGGTCTATGGGCCAGCAGGGAAGAGAGACAGACAGAAACACTGACAGTGTCAAAATTCACAAGGAATGTGGACAATGTAAGAGCACTCAGTGGAGCCACCCAGTTCTGTCTAAAGGGTCAAGGCAGGTTGTTGTCACTGCTGATGGAGGCAAGGAGAAAGCGAGATGTTCTAGGCAGAAATAATAAAACAGTGTGAGTGGATCTCATAAAAGATAGAAGTTACAACACTAGAAAAAAGAATCATTAACTACTGGGCTAGAGACATGGCTCAATGATTAAGAGCACTGTCTGCTCTTCCAGAGAACTTGGGTTCAATTCCCATCATCCACAAGGCTGCTTGTATCTGTAACTCCAGTCCCAGGGTATCCAAGGTATCACACATGCACATGCTGTACAAAGACACGTGCAGAAAAAGTTCATAAACAAACAAATTTGAAACTATTGTAGTTCTGATTTAGTGTATGATTGGTAGCGGTAAGTAGATGAGGGAAAGAATGGGGCTGGGAAGATGGAAGAGAAGGCTGTCAATGGACTGCAGTGTAAACCTTGACCTGGAGTCTTAGCATTCCACAGTCTCTGAAAAGTCTGACAGGAATGAATCACAATCTGGTCTATACGGGGAAAGTTCTCTGCATGTGGCAGTGGTACAAAGACTTTGTACGTTGCAAAGGGCAATGGTGGTAAGGGGTCAGAGAATGGGCAAGAGAAAAACGTTAGGAAGAGAAGTCTGTGCCACCATGGCAGGAAGAAACGAGCAAAGTACAGGATGGTCTGCAGTACCGGTGTGTCTCTGGTGGCAAGACATTGAAGGCGTGTCTTTTCTCTGCAGGAGAGAATAAAGACACCCTGGAAAAGCTTTGATAGCATTTTTAGTAATGAGATTTTAGTATTAAAACACATTCCTCAACTGAGTAGTACATAGGGTGAGTCAGCTACCTAATCTTATCAGAAATGATACCAAATATTTGGGAATGCACCAACACTATCCCTTTTCATAGTGACAGCGTCTTTCAGCATTAAAGCAAAATGAAAGAAACCACGATGAAGCACTGAGAAGTCTAGTGTCTATTAGATATGTCAACATGTGCTGTGGTAAGTTGTCACAGTGTTTGTAGAAGAAACATTCTGAAAAAAGCCAAGACCCATCCTATTAACCTTGGGCCATGCTAACTAATTTTAGGAGTTGAAGTCTCTCAGCTCCTATTCGACTTTATGAATGAAGCTTCTGTAACTTTAGCTCTAAACGGAGCCAGTTATTTATAGGCACAAAGCCCATCCTGTTTCCCTATTGGTTCTAGAAATAAGTTCAAGCTGAGGGACCATCTATGGCTTAAAATGAGTAAAGACTGAAAAAAATACAGAAAAAAACAACTCAAGATCTCATTCAAGCGCAAAAGTTCAAACTCCCCTAATCCTAGAAAGTTCAGACAAGCAGAATGGGACTTTAGTAGGGATAGGGTGCCCAAGTGGACTTTACTCCCAAGTGCACATTGGATTGATTTTTCTAAAGACATTTTTCCACTCATGGCCTTCCAAAACCAAGAGTTCAAAGCATCACTACTACTTTGTTTTTATGCATGAGCAGATTGACCACAACACTATTAGAAAAAGAAATGAGTTAATGTATTTGGCTCTTTGTTGCTTTGTTGTGTTCTTTGGAAAAGAAAGGCTAAGAAAAGAAAGACTCCCTTTACCTCTTTTTTTTTTCTTGAGGGCTGTTTGCTTAAAAAATAATAACCCCAAACTAGGCCATTATTGGGGTTTATGGTAAGCATTTCCAAGTTTTGAAATAGGAACAAAGTCCACAGGATCCCTGTGAGGCCAGCTTTCGTTTTTCTCATTATACAAACAGATAAATTGAGAAACTGAGCAGTGAGGTAATTTCCATGGTCTCAGCTGCTTTAGATGAAAAGAAGCAAAAGATGAACTCAAGGTTTTGGATTCCAGGTAAGGCCTTTGATCATGCTCTTACTGGAAGCTGACAACCGAGAAGTTAATAATCTCTCACTACAACCTAGGGAGATGAGATTTGCTAACTTGGGAGGAGTTCTATTTCATGTCATTTATATGCATACATGTTTATGTGAAGTCACGTATGAGGTCATTGTATGCGAGTTGTTTCCAATTTCCAGACTCTTTAGGAAATGAGACATTTTGCCTAATTAGAATGTTCTTAATAGCTAACATGTCTAAGAACCAAAAGCACACTTTCCTCCCCATGCATTTAAAACACATAGTTCCCTCATTTAAAAAAGATGAGACTACATATGTTAACGAACTCATACCAGCTGTGATCAGTAATGGCTTCCTAAAGTCAGATGGATATTTGTCCCCACAGTGAGTCCCACTACCCTCTTGAGCTTCTTAAGCTAATTCTTCTTTTCCGTCTTGTTTTGTGACTTGGCCTCCGCAGTTCTGTTTCCTCTGTCAGCACACCCGTTGCAATATCTTTCCTTTTTCTATGGTGCTTCAAAGCTACTGTGATCTTCAAACTCAGAAACCCACGGTTGTCAACAATTATTTGTAAAAGGTAGATAGGCCTAGTGAAGACTCACTGAGATGGAGACACTAATGCCCACTGTCTTACATTTTCTGGGCACTTTTAATACTCTCTATTCTTTTTTTTTCCCCCCCGGAGCTGAGGACCGAACCCAGGGCCTTGCGCTTGCTAGGCAAGTGCTCTACCACTGAGCTAAATCCCCAACCCTAATACTCTCTATTCTTAAATATAATACGGTAGAAGTGTACTTTCACAAAGGAGGGCTCTAGAGAAATGAGATGCAACCTTAGAATACAGTTTAGTTCTGAAACTTAGCTTCAATAATTCACTTCCGCCCATCCCCACCGCCCCAGTGGTTTATAATTAACCATGTATTTACTGATTTCAAACTGCTGCCTCAGGAGCCCCATTCTCTTGGTGTTTCAGAGTCATCTCTGAGATAGCAGCATTCATTGAAGCTTTTTGGCAACAGATCCAAGAGGATCTTAAAATTCCCAAGAGCAGGAGATGCAGGATAGTTTAGTGTTTTATGTATTTTAGACGTGTGTGCTGGGTTTCGGAAAAGACATGTACCGCACTGCTGGCTTGATGGAATGGGTGGAGCTGGAATTTATTATCCCTGTCAGTCACCAAGTGAAAGCCTTTTGCTGCATGAGAACAGGTATGTTGTAAGAGAAAACTGGCCCCAGGCAAGGCTCAGAACAGTGTCTACAATTTTTTAAAGAGCATGAAGCAATTTTTTAAAGACCTTGTAGCAAGTGATGTTTTATTGATTCCTGTGCCTTTTAGCCATAAGCAATGGGTGCAGGTAAATCAAGTGTCTGCAAGGGCTCAGACTGTGATAGGCGCCCAGTAGCTATTGGTTGAAGAGATAAATGAGATTGAGAAGAGAGTTCTAGCCAATGAAACATGGGAGCATAGAACCTGAGGGGCAGTTTTTGAAATTCCTAAGGCTCTCCTTCCACAATCTTAAGGCATTAGGACACATTCCATTTCATCCGCAACTTTCCTCTTCAGGCAATGGGTCTCTTAGAGTCTCCTGAGGGAGCCTGAATCAAGTGATTTCTTGATATTCAAGAAATGGGGGTAAAGAGGTTAGGAGCTTTTCAGCAGAAAAAAATGAAATTCAGACAATGTAGAACTCTTACATTTAATGTTATAGTGACTACGTACATGGTTTGGCAAAGTATGTTACCATATAAGTACAGGGACCAGGATACAACTGGCATTCAGGCAGCCTCAATGAAAGGGCTGGAGAGCACTGAAGCATGGACTTCACAAGCCCATGGGGTGAGATCTTACATAATGTACCCATGATATCCATCTTCTTCACAATGCCAAAGCTACAAACATGTGTGTACAGACACAAGTGTCACATATGTGTGTGTATATTTCTATCTCTACATCATCTATATCTATATCTATGTCTATGTCTATATCTATATCTATATCTATATCTATATCTGTATCTGTATCTGTATCTGTATCTATATCATCTATATCATCTATATCTATGTCTATGTCTATGTCTCTATTGTCTATATTGTCTATATCGTCTATATCGTCAATATCATCTATATCATCTATATCTATATCTATATATCTCAATCCTTAATGAGCTCTTGCAGAGCATTCTGCATCCTGCATTGCAGCTTGTCTTCTATGCTTCTTGGATGCTCTGAAGCATAGCTGCAATAGCCAAGGCTCAGTCCACATCAGTAGAAAGAAGACTTCAGAGCTGTGGTGAGCTAGGCTCTTATTTGAGCTCTAACACTCTCCTAATGATGGGAAGCATTTTTATCTCTCTAAACATCTTCTTTCATGTGTGCAATATAGGCAAATGCTTCTCCATCTGAAACACACACAGTAAGGTTGTTTCTCTATGAAGACCACCTGTTACTGTCATTGCTATTTATAGATTTTCTTCACATCTAAATGTTCCCAGGTTAAGATCCTTACTAACACTCTTGCTGATGTGGTGATAAGTTTAATTTCATAAATACAAAACACCAAATATCCCTAACACATTTGCTCTGAGGAAAAGAAGTAAAAGATTCTTGTTTTTCTTATTAAGGCATTGGTAAAGATGTATTAATATTTTGAAACACTTTTATACTAGGTTCAAAGGCTTTTAAAAAAGCCTTACTGATAGATTCCTCTTCCGCCATCAATGAGCCAATTCAAGCCAGGTTAGATTAATTATGTTAAAGGCAGATTTATAGGTAAACTGCTCTTTGGTGGGCAAGTTCACTAGTTCCAAAATGGGGGGGGGGCAGATAGTGGTTGCATACACAAAGAGAAAGAAGATCAAAATGTCTGGATTGTATAGGGAAGAGTCTCTGGGAGAAGGGCAGCCCAGCCTCTGGACTGAAGAGTTCAAGGTTGAGGGCAGGGTATGCCAGATAGGGACTGAGGAATGCTGGGAGATTCTTTCTTTAGCCTCTGACTCCTGTTTGCAGATGAAAATTTTACTTATAAGTGTTCAAATGTGACTTGAGCACACTGTGAGTATTTTATAGCTAGATATTAAAAGTTAACAAGTTAAATGTTATTATCTTTACCATTGTCTCTAATGCTTACTTATGCTATAATTTGTCAATATTTTAAAAGGCAAGGGGGACCTACACACCCATAATTATTCCTTAATGCCATCTGGCTCATGATATCAGGATAATTTCTTTTTATTATTCTAGAAAAGTTTTTATAGAAGTTTTTCCCAATAATTCCAAATAAATTGAGCTCTGAATGGAAAAGACACAGCTGATTGCCTGGTTTCTACAGTGGCTCTTTTGTCCCTATCCTGATCTTTGCTGAGTCACATATAGTGAGGCCAGCATCTGATATCGTTAAACATCTCTGTAAACCATTGCTATTAGAAATTTATTTGAATGTATTTCTGAAGGCTCATTAATAAATCAGAATCTATCCTGCAGCCAGACAGCTTGGTCAGTTTGCTCTTAGCTTTGCCCAACAGAGTTTGTATTGCATGGCTGGCATGTTGGCTCGATGGGCAGACTCCTGAAGTGCCCTCAGTGAGCCAGTAAGTGCCAGAGCCACATGGTTGCCAAATTCCAGAGACACATTACCTCCTCTGCCCTTCTGGCTCTGGGAAACTCTGTGAAAAGAAACTGCTTTCCTTCAGAGAGTGGTGAGGTCTCAGGGAGTGAAGAAATCAAGACTGTTAACTTACTTCAGTTGTTCTCTGCAGAGAGGGTCCTGCTGAAGAAGTGGCTGCATACTGCAGTTGGTATTAAATCAACCCTTTACCACAAAGGCAAAATAGATGAAGCATTAAGAGGGGGTTACTCAAATGTCCTCATTCAGTTTAAACGATTCCACATCTCATTTGATTTGTGTAGGACACAACATTGTTAAACTACAGAAGTGGAGCTTTCAACGAAAGTTATAGACATGCCCAGGAATCGAGCAATATTTAATAAACATTACTGCAGTCACAATTATTCACTGAGAAGGAACTAAAAGGCATGTCTTGTTATTGTTGGTTTTTATTTTTTTGTCTCCATAGTGGTTATTCATATGAAAGACCACATACCATAAGATATGAATAGTGAAATACTCTGTGTTGTTTGACACAGTAATTATTAGCCACAAGTGACTTATAGATGTATAATTAAAGATACTGTTCTAGTTTTCTCTTTATTGCTTATGCTAAAGAACCTGATCAAAGGTAACTTAGGAGAAGAAGTCTGCTTGGCTTACCTATTCCTGATCATCATTCATGGAAGGAAGCCAAGATAGGAACTCAAGCAGGGCAGGAACCTGGAGGCAGGAACTGAAGCAGAGACCCTCAAGCAATGCTGCTTCCGGTTCCCTCAGTTTGCTTTTATGTACTCTAAGACAACCTGTCCAGGAATGACTCCTCCCACAATGGAGTGGCCCCTTTCACCTCAATCATTTTTCCACGGATATTCCTTCAGGCTAATATTATTGAAGTGTTTTCTTCAGTTGAGGTTCCCTCTTCCCAGATGACTCTAGCTTGTATCAAGTTGACAAAACAACAACAACAACAACAAACAAAAACAAATAAACAAACAAAAAACTAACCAATGTAAGGGGAAAAAGGAAATAAGTAAATACTTCCATTAGGTTAGCTGCATTTCAAGAGCTTGGTATCTGAGTGGAGTCTACTACAGTAGAGAGCTCAGATGCAGAAGATTTCTATCATGGCAGGAACCTGTCAAGCAGCTCTGACAAGATTGTGCCAAGGAACCACGTTAGTGACCTTTGTGCTGTCAGTTGAGAACAAGAAAAGATGAATGTTAAATAAAAATATGTAGTGAAGCTTTAATTAATATGATGATGAATTAAGATTGTGTTGACAGATAAAAATGAGAGCTTTACTTTTTTAATATAATGGAAACACAAAGAAATACCTGAAAAAAAGCACCCTCATAACATCTGGTTATTTCAAATTCTTGCTAGAACCTTATAAAGGGTGGAGATGGAATGACAGGCTAAGTGAGATGAAAGACTTGACTGTTAATCTACAGTGTTTGTTCTATATTTCATAACACCATTAGATATTTTGTAAGGGGTTTTTGACAATTATGTAAAGACAGACCAGAAGTAAATCTTTTTTCTTGAAAAATTTGATATATAGAAGGCCATGCTTAGTATTAGTATTTTGGTGGGAGTTCATCTTGTACCTCCTTCCAATAGTTAACTCATCAGTTGAATCAAAGCTCTAATAATATACACTGAGTTTGGTGTGTGTGGTGTGAGTGTATGTGTATATGTGGTATGAGTGTCTGAATGTGTTTCTGTGTGTGTGTGTGTGTGTGTGTGTGTGTGATATGAATGTGTGTGTGTAATGTGAGTGTGTGTGAGTCTGTGTTATGGTGTGGTATGGTATGGTATGAGTGTGTGTGGTATAGTGTGGGGTGTGTGTGGTGTACTGTGGTGGTGGGGTGGAAGTGTAAGAGAGAGGGAGGAGGGAGGGAGGGAGAGGGAGAGAGAGAGAAAAAGAGGGAGAGAGAGGGAGAGGGACAGAGAGGTGGGGAAGGGAACACAAGGGAAGATTTATTTCATTTTTGGTTCTCTCAGAAGTCCATGGAAAACCAAGGATCAGTTGTTGGTCATTTCACAAAACCCAGAAAATTAACGTATTCTAAATTGTAGTCGGAACTATCAGTTTTTCTAGGATGCTCATTTTGGTTAAAAACTTTGTGAGATAGGCAGATGTTTCCACCCTGTCTAGAAGTATCCTGATTATTTCAAAGCTTCAAGGATTCAAACTAATTAATATGTTCTTAGCACAATCTATAAGGATAGAAAAATGTACATTTGAGCCTTGTCATTCACGTTGGAGCTCACCTCACTACCAAGTTCTTTACTACCAACTGGGGGCTGGGAATTAGAGTGATAATAAGCTATACTGCCAGGTTGTGCACACTGTGGTAAAGAGCATGGGGAGCTGCACAGGGCAACCTGGGTACACTAGCTGCAAGCATGTCTGCTCTGCACAGAGAAGACATGTGGCTTGAATTTTTGAAGGCAAGTATAAATTAATCAATGAAGTGAGAGAATACTTCATTCACAGAATGGGGGTAAAATACAAAAAGCAAATTCAGTACAGCAGAATGTGACCATTGGGAAAGATTTAAGACATTGTCTCCCTTTGTTTCTCTTGTGGACCACAAAAGAAGAGCTTGATGTACCCAGCCATTATCTACATCACTTTACCTATATGATGAGCAGCAGATGAAGCTACCATTGACATCTGTCTAGTTGACTCAAATGGTGCAGAGAATCAGCTATGTGGTTTTGATTTTCGCCATTGGGTTATAGACTATAGTAAAAATAACTCCAGGGGGAATGATCTGGGGTCACATTCAAGATGACTGAACATGAGAAAGCACTTGTGTTATCGTCTGTTTCTCATATAATCTTATTAACTTCTATTGCCTTAGGAATGACATCTTAGACTGCCATTCTCCTTACCAGAATGGTGCCAAAGCAACCTGTAGTCAATCACGTGGAAGAAACTGATGGAGAAAATTTAGCTCTCCAAAATTACCCCGGAAAGAAATGATAGTTTTCCCCCCCTCCTTTTTTTTCTTTTCTAATTACAAAACCCTTAGTTTCTTGGCTCTTGAATTACAGCATGTTTTTAGAGAAAAAGTACAAAAAAGAAAAATAAATTAAAATGACACTCTTATACAAGAAACAGAGCCAGTCAGCAGTGTCTAGGAACAGAGCCACTGGAATCCTTTCCCTTTATGAGTCAGAGGCACTGTCTCAGAGTGCTGGGGGTTTGTTTCTCCCTCTGAGGATAAGGCATTGTTAGAGGCAACCAGAAGAAACACACTGGGGACAGGCTTCACAGCAGGACCTACATGGCCATAAAGACTGCTAGTTCCAAGCTGTGTGGCACTGAGAAAATTCCTTGCCTTAACTGAGCAGATGTTTTGTTTTTCTTCTTGGGTAACCTAGAATGTGAAGGATAGAGAGGTAGCAGGACCAGTGCAGCATCCCACTTCTCTAGATAACATAGACCATCTATCTTATTTCCCCCCAAGACAAGGTTTCTGTGAAGGCTTGGCTGTCTAGAACTTGCTTTGTAGGCCAGGCTAGCCTTGAACTCAGAGATCCATCAGGCCATGTCTTCCAAGTGCTGGGATTGAAAGCATGGCCATAAAGCATAGACCGCCACACCTGGCCATAGAGATCTATTTTTCTAATTGTGAATGATGGGCTTATGCTCTTTCTTTACTCTTGAATGACAATGAGTTACTCATCAGCTTGATTTGAGGGTGATTAATTGACATGTTTGTGCACAGTGGCCTCTTTATGCTAACTTTGTGAGGGACAAGGGAATGCCTAAAGTCCTAAGAGAAATAGAGGAAGTAGCAAGTCTGAATGTTTTACATAAACTCAGTGGTTGACGATATAGTAGGTTGTACTTGAATATCAACATGTATCTTTGAATTACTGACATTAGTTCCCTGTTGAGAGCATGAAAGCAAAGGATGAGAGAGAGCAAATCTGACTAATGGTCCCAGAAAATTAATAGTGATAAAGAGAAGACAGGATTGTCATCTCAGAAATTGGTGAATTTACAGAATTAGGGAAAATACCTGAGTGCCTCAAGTTATGAAGCTCGTCAGTCACCGTTAGCCATGCCTCTGTAACAAGATGTTTGGACATGAAAGTGAAGAGAGAAGTGAGAAACAATTTCTACATGTCCAGGACTTCAGTTTTGGTGGGAATAAAAGCAAGAGAGGGAACTGGAGAAGGAGGGAGAAGAAGGGAAATACGGAGGAAGGCAAAGAAGGAAAGAGTCAGAGAAGGAACAAGAGCATGAATACCTGTTCTGTTGTTGTGATTACTATGATATGAAGAGCTGATGCCCAGGACAAGGCATGAGCATCTCAGCTTTTTGTTCCCCTTTCATCAGATTTCATCCAGAAACTTACCATCCTGGCATGCTTCTTTACTCATAGTTTGTTAAAGCAATATCCACTCTGTGTATACTATACAATAACAAGCAGTGCCGTAAGTACCATACGATAGGAGATCTTAAAACAGTAAAATAGGAAGTGATTGTCAAACAGTCACCATACTCTTCTGTAGACTACCAAGCCAGGAGATGTCCTGAAGTAAAGGAGAAAACATTAAATAACAACTAAATGCCTCTTTATATCCCTGCCAGTGACTGTTTAAAATGCACTTTAGAAAGTGTGGGGAAAAGAACTCCAGTCTATATATAACACATTAGCCATTCGTTTTTATATTTGATTGTAACTCCCTTTGTGTAGATGTATATGTGAGTGGATATGTGTGGATGTACGTGCAACAGGCTGCATGTAGAGGTCAGAGGACAAATTATGGGAGTTCATTTTCTACTTCATGTAGGTCTTGGGAACTAAACTCAAGTACTAAGGCTTGATGACAGACTAATGACTCTCAGAGACATCTCTCTGTCCCAATACTTATTAAGCCCCATCTTTCTCTAGTTAAAATATAATTTTAGTCATTTTTTGTTGCAAGTGACATCACTTGCTAAATACATAGGCTTTTTTTTTTTTTGAGACACTTTAAACTATAACCATTCACCACTTTTCTTTCTCTCCTTCCCTTGCCCTTTTCTGCTCTTTTGATACAGGTGGTATTTCTCTGTGTTCTAAAGAAATAGATGTCCTCCTGCTCTATCTCAGAAAAGTACACACCTGTAAAGTCGATCCCATGTTGACTGGCTCTCTATGCATGCCACAAGTCCTTCCAGATGCTCTGTGTCGCCTAGTCTTCATTCTAAATAAATAGCTTTGATAATCCACGGTTGGTAACATCATTCCTCACAATACATGGGAAGACCCCATGTACCTCTGATTAACAAGGGGATTGTTTGAGAAGTATTCTTCTTTTGAAGATAAATAACCAAAGTGCATAGATGTTTAGTGGGTAGTACTGCGCTCCAGAAAGTCAAAACGGTTTAGGGATTAAAATATTAAAGACTGTCTGGAAAGGTGGAGTCTCAAGTCACACACATACCAGTTTCGCAGCTTCATCTCTGGTGACATTACACGGATACTCAGAGAGAGGATTATTCTGCTTTCCTACAAATGTCATAATTTTTACAAAGCAAACAACCTTTCCCTGGTGTGCCAAAGATTTTTTTTTGTGGTCTTAATTGATCTCTATCCCCCAAAGGGTTCTGAATTATGCAAGCGTCTCGAGTCTTAACAAGCCATCTCTCCACAGCTGTGCAATGAAAATGTTCAACGAGACACTCACTTTAGTCCAGGCAAGACCCTGGCTGCTCCCTGGGGAGATCCAGATGCAGGGGAGTGGTTCCGGGGCATCTCGGTTTCTCCCAACTGTTTGGCTGACCTAATTTTGTCTTTTCTCTTCCAGCTCCCTTACAGCAGGGGTGAGGCTAGTCATGGCACCTCTTCTACCCTCTCTGCTTGTCTCTCATTGATCATCGGCTGCCAGAGTTTGTTTATTACTGAATTGAGCATTTAGATTTAGGCTTGGCTGGTGGTGGCCTTGGAAAGAACTTTCTCGAAGACTGTGTTGGTTTTCTTTCAAATAAACTTCTGCAAGCCTGGACATTTCTGGCATTGCTGAGAAGTGGGTGATTTATTCTTAGAGGCTTAAATTAGGTTAAAAAAAGGAAAAAGAAAACTAACAAGGCAAGGAGCATAGCCACTGGTTACAATGAGTCTGTATTTTATCAGAAAAATCTTAAATTTAAATGTCCACTCTGGCAACACTCATCTCCTGTAGACAGTGAGCATGCTGGTTCCCCCTACTGGTGAGCAACTCCCCCACCTACTCCTTGGGCAGTGAGGGGTTATAACAAACTGGGAACTGGAGGGAGAGTAGGCATGCCATTTTTAAAGTAAGAGTTGGGTATCCAATATCTTATTTTGCTGAAGATTCCTTTTCTTCTCTCATTCTTCCAACCTCAACAATTTTGGCTACCTAAGTCACAAATTCTTAGCTCCACCTAGTGTCTCTCTTCTTGTACTTCTTGGGCTTATTTTTTGTCAGCCCAAGCAAGCGAGTAAACAAACAAACAAACAAACAAACAAACCAAAGCTAAAGTCAGGCATTTGGGTTGACATCATTAATACCACGACTAGACTTTAGGAAAACAAGAAATAGATATTTATATAAAAATATACTAATGTGCAGCTATCACTTTGAATTATGAAGGAAATTTAGAATTATTATTAGAGGGTATAGGCTTATGAGAAGCATGAAAGATTAAAGGGATGTGGCTTACAAATGTTCCAGCCACCCCATCCACATGTTCCTTGCCTAGCTTTTAAGCTTTGAAGTCATCTCAGTAAACTGAAGGTAGCTGAGACTTAATGTCTTTGTGGTCAGGGAGAAAAAGTTCTTATAAACCAGTCTTAGTTAGCTCAAGTATTCACTGACACAAATTTCCAGAAAAAACAGCCATTTTATCTAGCTAATAGAAGGGATTGGAGAAGCTCCTCAATAGATTGGATACATGCTACTGCCAGGAGAAGCCAAAAGCTGACACCCACACCCAGGCCTATTCAGTTAGAGCACATAAAATGATTAATTGTAGTCTCAGAACATTAATGACCCAATGCTCAAACACGTGACATAAACACATAATGGAGTACGCAAGAAAGCGCTCTTCAAAAAAGACTTAAAAAGAATGCTTTCACAATGTTTAAACTTAGACTATGTAGATTTTTAACATACAATAAATCAGTTTCTGAAAATAATTACTGTTTCAAAGACAGGCAGTTGCCAGGCAAGCTCAGAGTGAACTGAACAAAGATCTGGGGTAACATCTGTCCACTTACTCCGTGTGAACTGTTTCTAGGGAACGATTCGCGAATGTTCTTTTCTACCTTCATAGCGTTGTTTGGTGGCATGACTTTATTGGTTACTAATAATCGCATTATCTCAGCAAGGAAAATTTTGATGTCTTGACTCCCATTAATTTACTAACCCGGGTCAGAGTTAAGTTTAAAGTGAGATCAAGTCAGGCTCTCTTCCCAGTCGAAGCCAAAGGTAAACAAGACTTTTAATGCCCACGAAGCTTGTAAATCTCACCAGTGTGCCTAGCCCTCAAACCGTGCTATGCCTAAAGGGTACTGGTATAGACAGTTCATCTCCTAGAGGGACTGATCAATCATAGAAATCCGTTGTTCAGTCCTGCAAATTGTTCTGGAGTTACACCCTCTTCCATGCCAGAAGTGTGACCCTGTGGGACTGTGCCATTCCCTCACTAAGTCCTTGGCTCCTGGATTTCTCCCTTCTGTCTCCAAGCCCTGCAGGCCTATACCTTTCCACTAGTGTATATCCATGGTTTCCCTAATTCTCTGTTGTGTATATTTGACTTTCCTTGGGGGAGTACAAAGTCAGTTGACAACATGTTGTCTTTGGATTGACCATATGAAGAACGTACTGCAAACAATTACTTATTATTCTTGTTCCATATAAATATTGAAACCAAATCATAAACATGCAATAGAAATGCAACTCTAGAGCTCAGGAAAAGGTAGGAAAAAGTTAACCAGTGCTGCAGCAAGGTGATGTCTGTACCACCCATGAGGTTAAGTGAGTTCTACATTTCCTAATGTAAGAGGGGATCCTAAAGGTAATATTAATACATATTGGATTTGAGTACGTGTATGCCCCTAAGACTACTTCCAGGTTTTTTATAGGAGTTGGAAATAATGGATATTCTCTGTATAACATTTTTTCTCCTCATTCACTCCTCTGCACAGCACAGATTTACCAACTAGCTAAATATTTCAGATTCTGTGACAGAGAATGGCATCAAAGGTCCGTGTGATGTTGACGATCAGTAACCTCAGTCTTCACCGGGTTTGCGTCCTATAACTTAGACATAACCTCCATAAAGACAAAGCTGTATCCTGAACATCCACCCTTTCTGAGAGCCACATGCTAAGTTCTTACAGGCTGCTCAATGTAGTTAGGGACACCTAATCTCACTGTGTGGACAGAAACATCAGTTATTCAAGATGAGGGCCTGGCTAGGGAGTTTGGCTACTTGCCCTCCATTTGGGTGACCTCGTGAATGATATCTACCTTTTTGACGTTTTCTAACTCTAAAATGAACTCCAAAGTTAGCTCTAAAGTCCCTTCTAGAAATTCTGTTTTGCATTGTTTGGGTCCTTACTAACCTTCAAAAGTCTGAACTTACTAGGTAAATAAAAATTCCCCCCAAACTCACCTCAGTTAATTTACTGGAGAAACTTCTTGACGACTTTTTAATCCACGCATAAGGACTAAAGTTTAGAAAACTATAGAACTTCCTGATTTGAAGAAGTCAACATTCATAGTCCATTTAAAAGAACTAATGAGGAGACTCAGAGAAACTCGGTAATGAGAAAAACCACAAGAATGAGTGCTACTCCAAAATCTCCAGCTGTAGAAATCGAGGGGATCCCTTCCCTTGAAGAAACAATGCCAGGGGCACCCAGGTTCAGTGACTGCAGCTGCAGACCCATGAAGCAGAGAGGCCAGTTTTTGTTTTCCAGGAAGAGCAGGAGTGAGTGAACAAATAGAGAACATTGGAGTCATGTAAAGTATATCCCATCACTTTACACAAGCACAATTAGTAGCTTCTATGACGTTCATGCCAACAGAGACATTAGTACTTTGACTTGTTCTTATTTTAGGAAATGGCACTGATTAATTGGGGGGGGGTGTTTTGTTTTGTTTACTTCATTTGGTGTGATGCAGTGTTGATGGCTTCCTGGATTGGAGTACACAGAGCTTCCACATTGTAGACATCCAAGACTCTAGGGAGACCTCTCAGCTCCTTAAGGAAAGACTATACAGAGCCTCAGACAGCACATACTGAAGCCATGCTGCTTGAGCCTCTGCCCAGAGGCTTCTCTCTTGGTACTGAAATGTGGCTAACTCTCTCTCACCCTTTGGTTCTCCTCATCCCTCCAAAAATGGAAGGAGACCAGTAAAGCTCTGCTTTACGACTGGGGGATATGTAAACAGCAGTTAACTGGGAAATCTTAAAACATTTTTTAAAATTACATCCTTAGTATTTGGTAAAAACTGGTAAGCAGGTTCTCATCCCTCCCTCCCCCCGACTGGATGCCTTCAATAGTGAGAGGTCCTTTTGCACAATGCTAAGGGAAAGATTCTCTGAATTCCAAAAGCATTCACTGTCCCCTTAACTCTTCCGCTCCTCTTGTACAAGAGTTACAGTTCATTTTGCAACACTGCTCCCCAGACAAGCTCTGTCTGTACTTTCCTTAAATCCACATGTATGGATTTGGAAGCACATAGTAAGATAGGTTTCTTCACAGTTACTTAGAGGAGTAGAGACTGGGAGTCTTAGTCATTCCTTAAGTTGCCATACCAAGGTAGTGACAAGAAAGAGGGGTCACTGAGACCCCTAGCTTGAAAACACTAATGCAACACTCTCCCCTTTAGGGGAGTTAGGGTTCATTTTTGTAGATACTCCCAGCATAAGATAAAAATATGGTGTTTGATGTGCATAACACAGCTTTAGAGACTAGAACTGGCAAGTGCCTGTGAGTTTGAAGCGGGCACACCTGAAATCGTTTCGGGTGTACGAACTATGCCTCTGTCTGTAGGAGAAGGAAGGCTCAATGAGTAAGTCAGTAGAGTCAGTTCTTACATTAATAGTGACAGTGCTCTTATTGACTAGGAAGGAAAATTCAAACAGAAACTCAAGGGCAGACACTTTTTCTCCTCTTTACCCTCCATAGTTCTATGTAAGAAAGGATAGCAAGAGGTCGTGTTTGATAACAGATCTAGATTGTTCTATTCTCTTAACAGATGTCTGTGAGTCTTCTTACCGTCCCTCTAAATTCTGCTTGATTTTATTTTCTTGTCCTTTATCCTTTTCTTTTGAAATAAAAATAAAGTTACATATGCTTTCCTATCATGTAGACATTTTATTTATTCATAAATAGAAATAGAACTCTAAAATGTGTGTTTCTAGAAGTATGGCAGGTCCTCAAAATCTGTAGGGTATCCTTTGGGTGTCTCTGGCCAAGGAGACACCCACTCTTGTTTTCTTTTAGGGAGATATCTGGAGCCTGCAGTAGTGTGGGCTGGACATGGCCATACACAGGAAGTGGAGACTCGGGCTGTCTTTTGACATTCTGTGCAGAAGGGGTGATGTTAGGATAACTAAAGGACATCTTGACTTTGATTTTTCGAAACTCATAAGAAGGAAAGTGCCATTGTACCTAGCACATACCTTAAGGAAAAACTCCCTTTCACTGGTAATACCCCCTGGAAAGGTTAGATCATGAACAGTCTGGGATGATCTCACCCACTTAGTTAAGGGGGTTGAACCTCATGGCACAGAGGGAAAGGGAGTTATGGTTAAACAGTTCATAACTGCTCCATTCAGATAGTCAGGGAGAGCAGAAGCAAACCTTCAGAGAACAATGATAAGCCTCAAATTTAGCTTTCACAGAGATCTACGATGCAAGCGTTTGCTCCATCAGAGCTGATAACTTTGACAGAGGAGATCCTTGGAGGAACTCACAGTCTTTTCTCAGTGATGGAGCTGAGCAGAACTCAAGTACTACCTTAAAGGAGGGATTAATTTGAATGAACCCAACACTTGGGTTGGCCTTGTCTCACACCTGTGTGTCCCGTGGCTCATTACTCATGTTAGCTATAGAGCAAGCAGACTGCACTGTGACTGGAGCTACAGAGTTGAACATGCACAGGTCACATATTATCTTGGCCAACAGTTATTTTATATCATTTGCTGAAAGGAAGCCACACACTCTGCAGTGTTTTTCCACTGGGGGGGAGTGGGAAACTGCAACATGGGAGAATATTTCATATGTAACTCTTTCACATGAATAATTCTATGCTAGCCCTTTTGGATTAAACGGTGTTTAGTACTTTTTAATTTCTTTTGATATAGGAAAGATGAGGAGAATTTTTGGAAAAAAAACTAAACCCGAGCCATGTGTCTAATTTATTTCAGTTTTATACCTGTAGCGAAATTCCCCATCTGAAATGACACACAACCAACAGACGTGAAAATGTAAACAGTTCTCTCCCTTTAAGAACCTTAAGGACTAAAGTATTGCTTTGGTTTCCTGACTGGCAGCCTGGGCTTGCCTCCTCCAAGTGCAGCTTCTGCAGTCGGCCAGATGGAACATTTGAAGAGAGCTTTTCTCCCACATGAGAGCTTCTTATCCCACAAAACCCACAGAATATGACGGCAAGTTTCATGGCCCAAGAGTCTGACTTTTTTTTTTCCAAAGTAGCTGTCAGGTTTGTTTCTCTTCTTACAGGTGCACAACACTCTGGAAGAAGAACAGATCAATCCCAACCCACCCACCACAACCAGCTACCACAACCACCCCTACACACGTCCAAGGGTCTCTTCCCCAGTGGAGAGCTCTGGGAGAGTCAGTCAATAGCCAGAGGGCAGAGGGGATGGTAAGGATGAAAACCTTCATCTGAAGTCTCTCTGGCTGATCTCTCCACACATCAGTCAGTTGTACACAGAAGGATTGTATAGTCTGGCCTGCATGCTTTCTGAGAAACATACTGAAACACTTCATGTTTTAGGTGTGTATGTGTGTGTGTGTGTGTGTGTGTGTGTGTGTGTGTGTGTGTGTGTGTGTGTAGGCTTCACAGAGCTCTCATACGCTTTCTTACTCTCAGTACACGTCTCCTTTTAGGATGTAGTGGAAAGGTAGCCCAGCAGTGGTTCATCCTGCCCCAGCTTGTAAACTTGGATTTGTTCTTTCCTATCTTCCAGCCACCTGATTACTGTCCCCGGGCAAAGGGCACTGGTTCACATCATTTTTTCCGAGCAGTTAAACCTGGAAAGATACTTCTTAAAGGACTCACAGAAGTTGTCTTGAGGGTTTGGAAAACATCACAAAAATCATCAGTCGACCTTTTGACTGTGCTATTTTTAGAGAACTAATTGTGCTCTTTTAAAGGGCATTTTTTACAATGGGGCAGCTTCCCCTGCTCCTACTGATACGTGAAATATTTACAATAAAATAAAACACAAGCATAATACCTCAAACAGATATATTTAACCTCAGCAGCAGTCAGACAGACAGGGTGCTCCGGGAGGGGGGTGGTGTGACTTAAAAAGAGAAAAGATTTTTGTAATAGAAATGCTGTTGTTTCTGCCAAAAAGGAATTTTTATTTTACTGTTCAAACAGAAGTTTGTTTTCAAAGCAGTTGCTAGTTAAGAAGCTCCCTGTTCATTTCAGCATCCTTATGAATTAACTCTAAGTAAAAGCGTTGACCAGAAGGGACTCACTCCGGGCAGCAACCCCCTGCAGGTTAGCTTCCCTGAGAAGGTTTGTCTTACCTTGAGCATGTAAGATCTGGGAGACAGGGACTTGGGCTCCCACGGAGAGGACCGTGGAAGGGCTCTGATCCTCTGCGCTCTGCGGGTAACTTGCACTTGGCTTTTATGGACAGGTGGGCGGAGCTGCTCCTCACAGTAGGTGGGCAGGGATAGAGCAGGGCGGCGGGCGGGCTGCCCCCGTGGAGCTGGACACTTGTCTGGGGAGGGGCAGAAAGGGTAGAGCTTGCAGGAGTGGGGAGAGCCAGGGACTTTGGAGGGCGGCGGAGAGGAGACTGGAGTGGAAACAAGGCGGGAGAGTAGAGAAAGGCACAGAGACCACAGAAGGGAAAGGTTGGGGAGGAAATGAATGGGGTTTGGGGAGGGGAAGTTAAAGTAGAGGTAGGGGAGGAGAGAGTGAGAGAGAGAGATGCAGATTTCATTCTGGAAGATGGAATGGGTACTGGATTATTTTTCGTTTTCGTGTGACATTTTTGGCAGGGAGAGGAACCTGGGCGACTGTCAATAATAAAGGTGTTTTCCCTGTGATCGAAAAGCCAAGTAACCGCCCAAGAGATCTGAAAGGTTTTGAAGTGAGGTAGAGGCGAGGAAGATGGGCTTCAGGAATAAGGGGGAAGACATCCTCCCCAACCCCCAATACGCCCAGACAGAGGTGGGAGGGGATTGTCCCCGGGAGCCCCAGGCGCCCTGCCTCTGGGAGCTGGCTGCTGCAGCCTGGCTCACCCCTCCTCACTCCTGCCAGCCTCCTTCCACAGAAAGTTCTAAGCGTGCAGCATCCAGGCAGCTCCAGAGTCTGGTGCAGCTGTGAGGTCCATCTGCAAAGACCGCTCCTCACCAGCCCGTCCCTTCAACATCAACATCTGCTTATGTAACACAGGATGCCAGGGCTCGCTGTCCTCTGGTTATTTTCGTTATTTTTTTTTTAAATCTCTTCTAGCTAGCAACTGAAAAAATGTTCGGTGTCATAGCCTCTCCACTTGTCGTAGGCATAGAGAGGATTTAACCAACAAGTGCGAAGGGTCATGCTGAAGTTATTAAAAAATGTATTCAGAGAAAGAAAAACAAGGTCCTTTCGCTGCTGAGCGGTGAGTCACTTCCCAGCCCAAACTCGATTTTTTGCCACCAAAGAAATCAAAGCATTTTAAAAGAGGACTTAGGACTCAGAGGTGGGAAATGGGGGTCGGATAAAAACCGTGGAGAAGAGGGAATGACCTTGATCACTGAACACACACACACATGCACAGGCACATGCACACACAAGATCTTAAGAAGGCTATGATCCATGCTGTGCTGTTTTTCTGTCTTGTTTTCTAGCTAGCTCAAGCTGGCAACAGGCTGAGCTCCGGAGTTTTTTGGGTTTTTTTTTGTTTGTTTGTTTGTCCCCCCCCCTCCCCCCGGAGCTGAGGACCAAACCCAGGGCCTTGTGCTTGCTAGGCAAGCGCTCTACCACTGAGCTAAATCCCCAACCGCAGCTCCGGAGTTTTTAAACTCCTGCATGCCTCAGTGTGCCTGGAGAGTGCTCATTGTTCTGAGGACCTCTGCAGAGACTTGTAGACTGTTCAGTAGTATCCTTAGCCTCTCCTCCATAGCATGCCAGAGGACCACTTGCTCAGAAGTCTCCTTCTGCTAGGTGTGGAAAAAAATGGCCTTGGATTTAGCCATAGGATTTTGAGGGGCAAAAAATCTCCTCTCCACTAAGAAAGAGCCACTAGCCTAGAAAAGGTCCACAGTATAAGAAAGAATTTTAAAAAGAATCTATTAAGAAAATACTAGTGCATGCCACTAGGATAATAATAATACCTGCCGTCACATGTGCTCACTGGACTTAGTTTTTTACAGACTTACTCCCATCTGTCTGCCTGGAGAGGCCAGAGCCTCAACTGATGAGTCCTTTGTAAGAATTCCAAGCTTAGTTCTACTGGATACGCTTGGAAGTCAACATGCAGAAACTGATGCGATTCAGACAGGGAGGATGGAGAAGAGTACATGAAATGGAAACAGTTTTAATTTTTTATCAAGAGGCAAATTTGTCATGTATACGTGTGTGTGTGTGTGTGTGTGTGTGTGTGTGTGTGTGTGTGTGTGTTTGTTTCTGGACCTCCTAATCAGCTTTACTCCGTCTATACAGCTCTAACGAGCTCTACCTATTGGTTTACTAGCCAGCAAAATACAAGTGCTCAATAAATGTAACCTGGACCAACTGAATAAGTCGTTCCAATGAGCATGGACGTACGGGCAGTGGGCAGCAGTTGTTCATTTAATGGATGAATGAAGAGCAAAGAAGGCTAAAACTTTCACGTAAACTCTTTCATCCACTTACTAGTTAGTTGTTACCTCTTATTTCTTCATGATTCGGTTTTCCTTCCTAAATAGTATATCTTTTAGGGATGTGTCCAAATCCATTAAGCGAAGTCTACAAAATGAATAATAACCTTCATCACCAGAACTGAGAATTAAGGCTACATTATTTGTTTTGGGGCTGAACCAGGAAACCAAATATGATTTTATAGGCATAGGGTTACTTCTTATGGGTCTTCCATTTAGTAAGGAAATGTATTCTGAGCAAACAAAAGAGGGGCTAGAGGAGGGTCTGGGTGATAAAAATGTATTAGCAAATATTCCCACAGGATTATAGAAAATAATCCTTTAATGCGTCTTGCACATTCCAGTTCCATCACATAGTTGTGAAAAATAAGGGGCGGGGATTGGGGGACAAGACAAGGAAAGCACATTTGAAGAGAAGGCGGCCTCCAGCTGCAGGCTGGAGTTCTCTTTTCCCTTTTTCGTCCTCTACCCCATTATTTTGAACCTGGATATCCAGCCAAAATAGCAAAGGCGCTCCTTTCATTTTGTCTGGATGGTGCCAATGATTAGTTCATTTCTCCAGTTCACACTTGCCCGAGTCTGATTCAGTAGCAGATCTGGACAACAAGTTGTGAATCCAGGAATGGATCTCTATGCAGACTCTCGGAACGCTTTTCCTAGAATCTCTCCAAGGGAGACTGGGCCTTGAAGTGGGCTCCCTGGTGAAAGGAGAGGGTCAAATGGCAACATGCTGTGCCCTAAATTTGCCTTCATGTGGATATACTAAGAGCTATACACAATCGCCTCTTTCCAAGTCCTTGGTGAAGACCTTTTCTCGTGTGCTGTGTGTGTGAGGTTAATTTGTGATCAATCAAACATATATATCGATTGATACACATAGATATCTTAAGAATGGACATGGCAGTGTAGAGTATTTAAAACAAAGGAAAACGAGAGTGTAGATTTGTTTTTACAGAAGGGAAAAAACATGAATTCCTGAAGGTTGAGTAGTAGAGAGTTCAAGGAAGAGGCAACATTTGAGCTGAGCCATACCAAGTAGCATTTGGATAGATCAAGATTGAATAGTAGTACTTTCCGGATAGGAGAGGAGCATTAGTGTCTGGAAAAGGTATAGGGATAGTCAGAAGAAGAGGACTAGCTGTCAGGACTTTAGAGGAGGGTTGTTTAGAAAGATGAGGTTAAGCAGTGTAAGGGGTAATGAGATTAATGTATGGAAGGTCTTAAATGTCTCCTCATTTGTTTAACTGTTTCCTGACCGTTCTGACTGAGTTAACAAGGTTTCATTTTTCTTTGAAGATAGGTTCTTTTATTGTCACTTTACAGATGTTTACCGATGAATCCTTACCTATGCTTCCCGAGACACTGCATCCAGAGAGAAAAGGAAGTACCCGTGTTTTGCAGATATGGAAGCGTGAGCAAGATGGCAGAAGTGGTTGTTGCTTTAGCTCTGTTTACTTGCAACCTGTGCAGTTTCAAGAGGGAGCTGGGAAGAAGAGACTTCTCTAGGGCATAAGCAGAATGACAGGTGGGGCTACTGTAAGGGGGGGTGTCTGCTCCATGTGTCAGAGGGGCCCAAGTTCTTCATCTGTTCTAGGTCTAAGTGACCTTCCAATACATATGACATCCTTTAGTTTTCAAGGGTTTCTGGTGGGAAAACAATGGAATCTGTCTGGAAAAGTTGCATATCTACATCTGTGCCCTCACATAGCTGACTTTCAGTTATGTGTATCTATCCCCCCACCCCCCGACAGATTTCAAGCTGCAAAGACTCTTCTTGTCCTAGGTGCTTAAAAAATGCAAACAAGATTAGTTTTCAGTATAGGGAAGAACCCACAAACAGGTATTTCTACTTAAAGCAAATAGGGCAATTTCAAGTAGGGTAGGTAAAAATTTACTTTCTATCTGTCATGTGACCCCCAAGACAGTGTTAGGCATCAACAAATGTGAACCTGTTTAGTAAGGCTCTTAAACCCGCAATGTTTCTAGGTATTTAAGATAGGGTTTTATTTATAAAGGTTGAAAATGTTTTTACTGCACAGAAGAAAAGCACGGTTATCCTCTTTATTCCTAAAGACTTGGATTTTATGAGTCACTCTTCTCTTGTTGGCTCAGAGAGCAGAGCTGACTGACATGGTAGATCCCACAGATGACCTCCTCAGATTCCCCCCTGGCTTTGTAAACAGTGTTGGGTAACAAGATAGAACATCTGAGGCTCATATCCAGCTCTGGTACTAACCACCTGAGAGAACTTGGTGACAGGTTTTATCATGTTTGAAATCAGTATCCATTAGTATAAAACAAAGATGTTTATCCAGACACTCTCTATGGTTCCTTCCTGATGTACAAGTCTGCTCTGTACATCTGGTCTGTGGATACCCTATAAACTCAGCATGCCCGTGATGTCAAGCAACAGCCAGTGATGCACAGGCTTGATTTTAGGCATTGGAGTAGGATTTACAATCCATCATCCCAAGGTTTGCTACAAGGGGATACGGTCGAGTGAGAAA
Source organism: Rattus norvegicus (assembly GCF_021556685.1). Taxonomy (NCBI): domain Eukaryota; kingdom Metazoa; phylum Chordata; class Mammalia; order Rodentia; family Muridae; genus Rattus; species Rattus norvegicus. Next base: position 56,466,278 of record NC_141544.1, on the reverse strand, counting down.
CCTCATCTGTATTCTAGGTTCAGATTCCAAAAAGGTGAAGTTATACTCTTGTCACATGACCAGGAACATTGCTTTTCAGAATTTTACAGCTTGGCAGAAGTCTCCCAGACAGAGCCATTAGCCTTTTAACTTTTCTCCTTGGAATCACATGGCACTTCTCGTTCGGTTGAGAGAAATATAACTGTATCGTACAGATGCCTAGGCTGTGAGAGGTCTCCCCAGTGTGCCAGATGTGCTTGGCAGCCAAGTAAATGTGCTTGGTGACTTAAGAAACTATTCTATCGTAACTGTAAGTGCCTCCTTCCCTTCAGTGCTATGCTCTTTTATTAATTCAACTAAGAAAATTGCATTGCTCTTTCGAGATGAATGGAGTGAAAAACCAAAGCCCTGAACATGTTAGGTAAACTCTCCATCACTGAGCTCCATTCTCATCCCCAATTACCATTTTGCTTTGGACAAATTTGGATTCTCAAACGACATAAGTTTATTAAGGATTTTGAACCTTTTTCTAGGCCTCACCTTCCCATAACAAGTTTTATCTGAAGTACTTCCAGCTACGTCTTATTCTTTAATAAATGTTTTGTTAACTTCTACTGTGGGGCAGTGCAATGGGGGATGCTCAGTGGTGTTCGCTCAGTGATGTTAGCTCAGTGGTGTTTCTCCTGTTTTCATTCCTCAAGACTGGAATGCTCAGTATCTTCCAGGCAGGACAGAGATACTGTCTTGATATGTGTTATCTTGAAACCTACTTAAAATATGTGGATTATTTTAATTTTAGCCTTCTAACCTTTCCTTAATGAATAATTCTCTCTCTCTCTCTCTCTCTCTCTCTCTCTCTCTCTCTCTCTCTCTCTCTCTCTCCTCTCCCTCTCCCTCTCCCTCTCCCTCTCCCTCTCCTTCTCCCTCTCCTTCTCTCTTTGCCATTAATGAATTAATTCAATGGTTGTGGGAAAAAAGTACAGATACCGTGAAACCTTAGTTTTGGTCTTGTTAGATTTTATCAAAAGATTTGGAGTCTTTTTTAAAAAAAATCTTTATCCATTTGTTTAGCCTCTGCATTGGAAATTTCTTAGTTTATTAAGTTTTTAATTTAATTGGCCTTTTATTTTTGCTCCCTTAATTTGATCGTCTCTGCTAGACTTGTTATCAGAGAGTTTCAGGTAAGTGCTGGGATATCATTTAGTCAGAAAGAAGACTGATCAGGATGAGACAAATTCATCTTCACTTCCTACGTTCTCTGTGACAGGACCAGGACTGTTCTTACTGGTGGGGCACTTCTGATGATATCTTTGCATGAATACTAGCTTTATCTTAATTTGTGATATCTCCTTTTTTCTTCTATCTTGAAGATAACGAAGTTCCTAACCTTAGAGGTAACAGAGAGCCTAAACTTGAAATCACAAAACCATGTAAGTTAAAACACTAGCACAACCTACACTCTAATACATATTTGGTGATTTCGTTCCATTTGAGCCCTCGCATGCTACACATTTTAAAAATTCCAGAATGTATTTTTCCTTATTCTTTTTCATGGCAAATGAAATATAGGCTTATCTCTAAAAATAGTAGTGAGTATTTTAGCCATCCTTTTTAGTTTAGAAATACGGGTAGTTTTAAGGGGTTCTGGGAATAAAAAGTAGGGGTCATAATTTTAAAAGGCAATACCACTATGAATGGGGATAAATTAAAATTTAGGGACTAAAGAGGAAATGGACCTAGACTATTATAATAAGCACCTCATTGAGATGAACATAAAAGTTCTTATTCCCTCTAGACGCTAATGATGCTCCTGGGATATTAAGAGATGTTATACAGAAAGGTATTTTTCTATCCATTTGTGTTCCAGAAATTCTGAATCATTAAAAATAAGCATATTCCTCCTTTTTAGGAGGTTTTTCTATATTGCTCTGGCTGACTGTAGAACAAGCTGGCCTCAAACACAGATCTGTCTGCCCTGGCTTTGTAGATTTCTTTTAAAACATTTTCTCTTATCTTTTGAGAATTTCATATGAGTACTATATTTACATAATTTCCACTCCCCTCCTCATCCGAAGTTCTTCCTCTCCCAACTTCCCCTCAAATTTGTGAGTGCTTCTTCTTTAACTATTATAGATGTATATGTATGTAAGTGTAAGTAATTACAACCTGCTGAGTCCATTTAGCTTTGCTCGTGTGTGTGTGTGTGTGTGTGTGTGTGAGTGTCTGTGTATCTGTGTGTGTGTGTCTGTCTGTGTGAGTGTCTGTGTATCTGTGTGTGTGTCTGTCTGTGTGAGTGTGTGTGTGTTTGTGTGTGTGTGTGTGTGTGTGTGTGTCTGTGTCTGTGTCTGTGTCTGTGTCTAGGACTGACTGCTTGGCACTAGATAGTCTATCATGGGGCTTGTCCCTGGCAAAGACTGATTAATCCTCTTGTTGTGGCCATTATACATTTGTGGTTCTTTATTTAGCTGTTGGGGACTTGTGAGATTGCCAGCTGGTGCCATTGTGCTAGTCTCGCTTAGGTGACCATATTGCTAGAATTTCATGGAGCCTTGACATTTATAGAAGTCACTATCTTGAAGCAGACTTTCTCATCTTCTGGCTCATACAATCTTTCATTCTCTTCTCTCATAATGTTCCCGAAACTTAGGTATAGAAGTGACAGTGTAGATGTGTCAGTCATGGCTCTGCACCAGTATAGCTTGACCACACTTTGACTGGATGATGTGTCTTTTCAGATTCTGAAATGTGGATACTATATTTGTTTTTCTCCCCCTACATTACTGAACACAAAATAATCCCAGTACTCTGACAACTTGCCATGTGATGTCTCCCAGAACAGGTGCATTGAAGTGTCTAAGTTGGAAAATCCTGAGACGAGAAATCAAAACCAAACCAAACCAAACCAAACCAAACCAAACCTAACCAAACCAAACCAAACCAAACCAAAACAAAAGAAAACAAAACAAAACAAAACTCAACAAACCAAACTACTCAGTAGAGAGACCACAAATCTGAACATTACTCTTCCATAAATACAGATAGCACTTGGGTTTTTCAAAGCATTTTCATGCACTCCATCTACTTTCTTCCTCATTAGCTATGCTCAGTGTGGTTTATCTATTATTTTCCAACTTGATAGATGACAAAAGGGACTCATTATGTAATAGTCACTGTTTTAATGTTAGAGAAAAATGGGCTCTTAGGAGAACAAACAGATCTGTGATTGGACACCATTTATAATCATGGAGTTGAGCTTTTCTTCATTTTTTTTTATTTTGTAAACAGTTCCTCCTGTGCTCGCAGAGGAAACTTTTCTAATGTACAGCACAATGGATTCGTGATTCCAGATACCTTAGTCCCATATGGAGGGAGATGTGCCTTAGCTGGTTTGACTTGGTGTCACTATGCCAAGACTTTTGCCTGAACCAAATAAAACAACTTAATGTTGGTTCAAAGTGGACTTTGGTGAAAAGGAGTCCTTCTGGAAATCCAACCAAAGCATCTACCCACAGCTCAATATTATATACAGACTTGTCACAGAAACTCATTGGGGAACATTTGGAAAATTCTCTTTATTCCCATAGCTTATATGGAAAGGGAGAGACTGGCACCAAAGGATTCAATTCCTGATGTCACTGAAGGGCACAGATTGATACAGACATTAAGCTCAATGTGAGAATGAGATAGAGAAACAAAATTATAGAATTAGCCTAAAATTGCAAGCATTAAGCAATACATCAAAGCAGCTCTTCTGACACCAAAAATGGAGATTCCACTGGAGTGCAATGCTCAAATGCCAAAGTCAGACTCAGACCCTTATATTATCCAGACCCTTTTTGAACCCTGGCTGGAGAATTAGGGTCGGTTTGTTGGGGACATTTACTGAATGAGCAATATGAAGTATTGGAGAAAGAATTCTTGAGATATTGAATTATTCATGACTCAAAGAGCATAGCTAGAAGAATCAGGTAGAAACTTGTTTGGTTAGGGCAAGTTAAAAGTCAACATGTATATCTTTCTCCTCATACTACATACAGTAGCCACCCTTTAATTCTTGGCAAAAAGGTGAGAAACCCAATGAGAATTTCAAATTTAAGTTTCACTTTGCATTGTGATGGACATTTGTGCAGTAAAGAAGCTTATCTGTGTGGTAGGAAAAACCAAGATAAGTTTTAAGTGTAGCCAGAGATAGTCTGTATTAGTTGAAACATCAACTCAACATCAAGGTTGAGAAGACCCTATAATTCTAGTAGCAGGCTAAATTGATTCTTTTTGGTTCTCAGTTAATCTTATTTTGTCAAGTCCCTAGAGCAAGATTCATGAAACTAGGGCTTAAGACCCCTGTCATTCCCATCAGCTCTCACAATGCATTAGGAGGCCTTGGTGCTCTGGTTCCTATTTATGACACTGGATTATTTTTAGCAAATCCAACCTGTGGCAGTTTGCCCATTATTTACATGTCGGTTCATAGTATATGGTAATGGAGAAAGAACGGTTTGATTTCCCAGAGATGAGTATATTAATGTCTGGGTTATCATGAAACTGACTCTATGTGCTTCACTTGTCACCAACTCATTAAAGCCAGTTTCCAAAAAGGAATTGCCAAACTTCTTGGCACGCGCATCTATTATCCATATATGGGAATCATTAGACTATGTAAATGTTGCCTTTCTGTATTCATCTGTGCTTTGTATTCCCTGGATAGAGTTACTCAGCAGTATAAATAAACCATGAAGTCTTAGGCTAAAAAGATCTTTGGACAGGGAATAATATGTTTTATTTTAAGTGTGTTTGTTGCTTCCATATGAGTTTTTGTTTATGTTTTGGACTACAGCCATTGCCACCATTGTGCAAAAGCCAGAAGGAAATTTCACTGGGTGTTTCTTGTAAAGGTTGTGAGTTATTATACTTCTTCAGTTTTTACTGGAGCACACTGAGTTGGAAAACTCAGACGCTGCACAGACCTAAAGCTTTCTCTTTCAAAGAGGTTGTTTCACATGCAGAGTGTGGTTTTACCTATTTATATTTCTTAATAGATTAAATTATGCATATATAGTTATGCTCTCCTATGACAATGTGAACCAATCCTTTTTCTTTTTTGGTTCCAGTGAAACACCAGGCCGATAGTTGCTCTTAAAGCAAAGGATTAAAACAATTTCTTATATAATAAATAAAATCCTTACATTTTTCTAGCACATATCTACTTGCCAATACATTCTCTCCTTTACCTTAGAAAAGGCATTCTGAAAATTAAGGGCATTTTTAGATCATCAGGATGAGAGCAACCGTACACAAGGACAGCCTTCTATAGTTCAGAATGTATTCGAATGAAGATATTCTTTTATTTACTACCACATTTACTTATTTATAACTTGACCATCTTTTTTTGTACTTAGCTGTGGTGATAGGAAGAGTACTGCTCCTTATCATTGAAGACATGCTACTTTATCTAGGGAAAAGGGTTGAGTTATGAACCTTTAACTGGGGACTTTTATCCTAGGTTAACTAGATGGGCATGAAGTGAACACAGATCAGATCTCCAAGCTACAGTTAGAGAAGAGATTTCAGAAGTGAGAAGGAATAACGAGATGCTTCTTCACTTGCTTTGTGAAAGGGCTTCATCAGCTGAGTAACACGGGTAGGCTTTTGAAACTGGGAAAGGCAAGGTGACAGATTATTCCTTAGAGACTCTACAAGGCTATCAGCCTGACGATGCCTTAATTTTAGTCAGAGAGATGCATATCCAATACAGGTTTAAAGATCTGTAAGATAAGAAATTTATAATGTTTGAATCCACTGATGTTATAGGTATTTGATGTAACAGCAATGAAAAAGTAACAATTTCCCACCCAGCCATGGTTTTTGTTGCTTTTGCTGAAACCCTTCCAACCTTGCACCTTCTCTATTTTGACCTAGATTATTAGTCTTATCTCTTAGACCTCAGATGAAGATGGCATTCATGCCTTGATGTTGGATACTAAATAAAATACCCCTGGTTTTAGTTTCTTTTTTTCGCAAAAAATTTTTCCAACCTATTTTTCCCATTTGTGGTTTTCTTTTTCTATTACATATCATGAAAATTATTCTGGATTCCAGAGATCATTAGTTATTGGCTTGCCAAAACCTGTCTACCTGACACTTTTATTCAGTTTTCTGTGGTTTAGCATGTTCTAATTAAACAACAAGTATTAACTATTCCATCTGCAATGTTCACATTAGAGAACTAATTCATTTAAGTTCATATTAAGGAAGGATAGATTATTCTGTAGAAATAAAATCAGCTTCAAAATATTAGAAATGTATGAAATCCCCAGGTCAATTGATTGAGGAATCGGTACCATAGTTCCTCATATGACTTGAGGAGCAGTTGTCATCTTCAAAGTCACGATGACTATGAATACACAACTCTAAGAGAGCAATGCACATGAAATCAGCAATAACTTGGCTTAGAAGTAACCTGGTCTTTGGGTTCTCAACATGCTGTCAAAAAAAGGAATGTACTAGTTAACTTTTTGTCAACTGGACAAAAGGTAGAATCATCTGGGAAGTGGGAATGCCAATAGAGGAATTGGTTTCATCGGACTGGCCTGTAAGCAGTCTGCAGGAGCATTTTCTTAATTAATAATTGATGTGAGAGGGCCCAGTTCACTGTGGGCAGTGCCACTCCTGGGTTGTAAAAGAAAGCAGGTTGAGCAAGTCATAAGGAACAATCCAGTAAGCAGTGTGCTTCCATAGCCTCTGCTTCAGTTCCTGCATCCAAGTTCCTACCTAGTGTTTCTTCCCTGACTTTCCTCGTGATATACTGTAAAGTATATGATGAATCAATCCTTTTCCTTCTCTGAGTTGCTGTTGGTCATGCTTTTATCTCAATAATGGAAAATCAAACCAGAACAAGAAAACCATGTAGCATAGATATGTGAGTATATGGAAGGTAGCCATTGCTGTGTTCTTATAACTCTCCAAAAGAAACATTGGAGCTTCATATGTACTAAGTGTGTCTACAAGTACACTTTCTTATAATAGGGGTTTATTGAAGCCTTCTTGGTCATGAAGTTGTAAAATGACACACTCTACTGTCTTTTAATTTCATTTCATTTCACTAATGGTTGACAAACCCAAAAATCATGAACACAATTTTTTTTTGTTGTGTCCTTATTTGGATGCAAAAAACCCACATAAATCCACTAGAGATAAAGACATAGATGTGATAGAGATTCCAATGAAACTCAAAAAATCATTAGTAAAACACAAATATTAAAAATTTCCTAGAATCAAATAAAAATCAAAATGTAATTTACCAGAATCTTTGGAGAATAGCTGAGGAAATTCTAAGAGAAAAGTTCACATCTATGAATATTTACTTTTTTAAAAAGTCAGACAAATATAAAATAACCCAACTAAAGAACTAAAGCTCTTAGAAAAACAAAATCTAGGCACACCAAAACCACTAGGCATCCCCCCTCAACAGACATATAGAGACAGATACAGAGACAGAGAGAATGAATATCACACTATAGATTAATTAAATGAAATCTGCAAAAAGAGTACAGACTCAACTGAAGTAAAAAGAAACAAAACCAAAAAAAGTAAAAATAAGGAAAAAAGTCACATCTTAAAAAGAGAATCAACTGAAGGGCCATTTCTGGGAAGACATGAACAAGATTGGCCAATCCTTAGCCTATCCATCCAAATGAAAGAGAATTAATACCACTAGAGATGGAAAAATGGTTATGATAGAGATTCCAATGAAACCCAGAAAATCATTAGTAAAACCTTTAAGATGTGATATGCCTACAAACTGGGAAATCTAGAGGTAGGTTAATTCTTAGGTTCACATGAACAAATACAATTCAGGAAGATATAAATGATTTAAGCAAATTCATAACAATGAGTTAGAAGCGGTATCTCAGACCCCCAACAGAGTCCCCACACTGAATTGAATCACTATCGAATTCTACCAAATCTTTAAAGAAGAGCTAACATCAATATTCCTCAAACTGTTCTACTAAAAACAAAAGGAAGGAATGCTAATGAACTAATTCTAAGAAGCCAGTTTTACCTTCATACCGCAAACCAGATAAGGACACAACAAAAAGTAACTATAAACCAAATTCCTCAGTGAACATAGACTCAAAAATTCTCAATAAAATTCTTACAAATAGAGTTTATGAACATTAAGATCATACATCATGTCTGATTTGGTGTCATTGGATGCAATAATGACTCAACATATGTAAATTAATAGATATAATATGGCACAGAAAGGATGTAAGGACAGAAATTACATGATAATCTAAACAGATGCATGAATGGCTTTTGATATAGCCTGTCATTCTTTAATGATAAAAACACTGAAAAACATAAGGATAAATGAAGCCTATATCACCAATATCAACCTACAGCTCTACCACCATTTCCAGCAAAAGTCCAATGACATTCTCCACAGACAAGAGAGTATGAAAATTCATATGGAAGCACAAAAGATACCAAATAGCCAAAGTAGTTTTAAGGAGAAAAGCAATGCTGGAGGCTCATAATACCCAAGCTCAAATAATACTATAGAGCCACAGTGACAAAGTCAATATGCTACTTGGCATGAAAATTGACACATGGACAATAAACTATCACCACATAACTTGATGAATATGTAAGACAAATCACATATTTGGGGGGAATAATCAGTTTCTCAACAAATGGTGCTGGGCAAATTAGATCCACTTGTCTAACCTTGTATACGTGTCTTACCTTATACACACTCTCACACATACTCACACACTTCAAATTGGGCAAAAGATTTTAACATGTAACCTACCGTGATGAAACAAATAGCTATGGACTGAATGAAGTATTACAAATTTTTAAAATTGATTATTAATTATTGAATTAGTACTGCAATGTGAGCTTCAGGTCTATGGCTCATCCTTGGGACCTGATGATCAGTGTGGTACAAAGTTCTGGGAAACACAGATAACAAGACTTGGCTCCTCTGTCTGCTTCTTGGTATATAGTCATTCACATTTAATTTGATATTGCAGTATAATTAAATGCTGTTGTAAGAAAGAAAATAAATGCTGTGAAAAATCCAACAAGGGAGCAACTTGCTGTTTCTAGAGACATCTAAAGAGCTCTCCAAAGTTGGGACCTTGTTCATGTTTTGTTGTTAGATGGGGCAATTATATTGTTCATCAAGACATGTGACTCCATAGTTATTCGAGTTTATCTTACTGTAATAATTTTGGTAACTTGAGTTTGGAAAGAAAGATACTATTGATAAAAACAACACAGTATCAAAGGGAGACTAACAGAGAAATGGATACTTACAAAGGTATTTCTGACATCATCAATTATATTTATTCAATACTTGTTATAAAATAGAATTGAAGAACATTAATTACCTTGGTAATGAATAGCATAGTTCATTTCCCCAAGGACATACTATTTCACAAACACTAATGTGCTTTTAGCTAGTATATTGTAGAAACACTTGTGCCTTCAGCATCTAGAAAAATGTCTAACACATAAAAGCCAAATAGTAACTATTGGCCAACTGCATTAAATGAATCATAGGTGATTCTGATTTCTTACTTATTTTTAAAGTTTCTATTTTATGTGAGTAAGTCTTAATAGATAAAAATAATGTGCATATGTTTGAAGTATATGCATCAATGAATTTGTAAACACTATCACAATCAACATAGTAAGCATATACATCACCCCAACTTTCTTGATCCCTTTTTGTGAACTGCTTTTATTGTTCTTGATTCCATACCGATAATCTCCTCAAGCAACAATGAATTCTTTGTCATTATCAATGAGTTTTTATTTATTGGAGTCTCACATAAGATAGAGCATATAGTTCATACTCTTCTTTGTACAGTTGCTTTCACCTAGCACAGTTATTTTGAGATTCATTCACATTTTTGTATTGATACATATACTGATCATTCACTGTATTAAAAGTGCTCAGCTTCCCTGTCATAATTGGAAGATTTTAGCTTACAGCTGGTGTTCTAGTCCTCTGCCTCTCAAACTCTTTATCAGCTACTACTGCAAAAGGAAGTATTTGAAGACGGGTGAGAGCTACACTTGTCTGTGGATATAAATACAGGCATTTAAAGGCAGTTAAAAATTATGCTGGTTTGGGAAAGTGGCAGCAGTAGGTTCTCTGCTACGTGTTGAGGCTTCACAGCCACGGGCTATTAGCTAGATTTGCAGTACTAGGCTTGAAGTCCCTCCTTCACAAAAAGAGCTTAAATTCGATTAGATGATTATTGTATTTCATGGGCTTTACAGGTAGGTAGGGGCATTGCTTTTCTTGCTTGGCATCTTGCATTTTTAGATACCTCCGAGGGCTAATCCACAGGGAGGAGACTTCCACATCAGTTCCAGCTTGATTCCCCCAAGTCCTGTTCTTTTAAGTGTGTGGTGTCTTCAGCAATTGGGTCTTACTTTCAAGTTTGGAAAGCAACCAAGGGAAATGGAAATAGATCACACTGTTTTGAAGTCTCTTGAACTTCTCTGATCAACAGCTTGAAGGGAGGATTCACATGCCTTGCACCAGGTTATTTTTGTTATTATTGTTGTTGTTGCTGTTGTTGTTAGGGTAGTCTCTGGCACTCACCTTCAAGAGCCTTTTCAGGTGTAGAAGTAGCTTTAAAATAGGGGTCCTTTTGGGGGGACATATTCTGCATCCAACCTATAAGATATAGATATATACAAATGCGTTTATTTCTTGAACTATTAATGATATAGATTGCTTTCATAGTGTGACTATTATGAATAAAGGTTCTATAAACATTCAAGTATAAATCTCTTCCTGGACACAAACATTCTTTTCACCAAATAAATACGTAGAATTGAATAAACTGTCTAGATTCTATACTTTAATATTTAAATATGGCATTTTGTAACTTCAAAATGTCAAGCTATTTTCAGAAGTGAAATATTCTGAATTTTCAGAAGTGAATTATTTTTATTGGATTTTTTATTTATATTTTAAATGTTATCTCCTTTCCCAGTTTCCTATCCATAAACCCCCTATCACATTCCCTTCCCCCTTCTTTTATGAGGGTGTCCCCTAATGAACTCACACGCTCACCCCTTCCAGCTTCCTTGCTCTGATATTCCCCTACACTAAGGGATCGAGCCTTGGCAGAACCAAGGGTCCTCCTATTGGTACCCAACAAGGCCATCCTCTGCTACATATGCAGCTGGATTCATGGATGGATGCTGGTTTAGTCCCTGGGAGCTCTGGTTGGCTGGTATTGTTGTTCTTGTGGGGTTGCAAACTTCTTCACCTCCTTCAATCAATACTCTAATTCATCCATTGGGGACCCCGTTCTCAGTTCCACGGTTGGCTGTGAGCATTCTCCCTATATTTGGCAGAGCCTCTCAGGAGACAGCTATATCAGGCTCCTGTCAGTATGCATCTCTTGGCATCAGCAATGTGGTCTGGGGTTGGGGACTGAACGTATATGGGCTGGATCCCAAGGTTGGGCAGTCCTTGGATGTTTTGTCCTTCAGTATCTGCTCTAAACTTTGTCTCCATATTTCCTCCTGTGAATATGTTTGTTTCCCCCTTTAAGGAAGGACAGAAGCATCCACACTTAGGTCATCCTGCTTCTTGAGCTTCATGTGGTGTGTGGATTTTTTCTTGGGTAATTCAAGCTTTTGGGCTAATATCCACTTATCAGTGAGTGCATACCACATGTGGTTTTTTGTTTTTTGTTTTTTGTTTGTTTGTTTTTTTTGTTATTGGGTTACCTCACTCAGGATGATATTTTCTAGTTCCATCCATTTGTCTGTGAATTTCATGAAATCATTGTTTTATTAGCTGAGTTGTGAAAATGTACCACATTTTCTATATCCATTCCTCTTTTGAGGGACATCTGGGTTCTTTCCAAATTCTGGCAATTATAAACGAGGCTGCTATGAACATAGTGGAGCATGTGTCCTTGTTATATGTTGGAGCATCTTTCGGGTATACGGCCAGGGGTGGTATAGCTGAGTCCTCAGGTAGTACTATGTCCAACTTTCTGAAGAACCTCCAGACTGATTTCCAGAGTGGTTGTACCAGCTTGCACTAACAATGGAGGAGTGTTCCTCTTTCACTACATTCTCACCAGCATCTGTTGTCACTTGAGTTTTTGATTTTAGCCATTCTGACTGGTGTAAGGTGAAATCTCAGGTTTTCATTTGCATTTCCCTGATGACTAAGGATGTTGGACATTTCTTATGTGCTATTCTGTCTCAATTTTCCTCAGTTGAGAATTTTTTGTTTAGCTCTGTACCCCATTTTTAAAAGGGTTATTTGATTCCCTGGAGTCTAACTTGTTGAGTTCTTTATATATATTGGATATCAATCCTCTATCGAATATAGAATTGCTAAAGATTTTTTCGCAATCTGTTGGTTGTCGTTCTGTCTTAATGACAGTGTCCTTTGCCTTACAGAAGCTTTGCAATTTTATGAGATCCCATTTGTTAATTCTTGATCTTAGAGCATAAGCCATTGGTGTTCTGTTCAGGATTGAGAGTTCATCTTGGTGAATTGTTCCTTTGATGAATAGGAAGTACCCTTCCTTATCTTTTTTGATAACTTTTGGTTGACAGTCCATTTTATTGGATATTAGAATGGCAATTCCAGCTTATTTCTTGGGACCATTTGCTTGGAAAATTGTTTTCGAGCCTTTTACTCTGAGGTAGTGCCTGTGTTTGTCACTGAGGTATTTCCTTTATGCAGCAAAATGCTTGGTCCTCTTTACATATCCAGCCTGTTATTCTGTGTCTTTTTATTGGAGAATTGAGTCCATGGATGTTGAGAGATAGTAGGAACCAATGATTGTTGTTTCCTCTTACTTTTGTTGTTAGAGGTGGAATTATGTTTGTGTGGCTTTCTTCTTTTGGGTTTGTTGCAAGGAGACTACTTTCTTGCTTTTCCTAGGGTGGAGTTTCCCTCCTTGTGTTGGAGTTTTCCACCTATTATCCTTTATAAGGCTGGGTTTGTAGAAAGATATTGTGTAAATTTGGTTTTGTCATGGAATGTCTTGGTTTCCCTATTTATGTTAATTGAGAGTTTCGCTTGATATGGTAGCTTGCACTGACATTTATGTTCTCTTAGGATCTGTATGACATCTACCCAGGATCTTCTGGCTTTCATAGTCTCTGTTCAGAAGTTTGGTGTGATTCTGATAGGTTTGCCTTTATTAGTTATTTGGTCTTTTCCTCTTACTGCTTTTAATATTTTTTTGTTTGTTTTGTGCATTTGGTGTTTTGACTATTATGTGAAGGGAGGAGTTTCTTTTCTGGTCCAATCTATTTGGAGTTCTGTAGGCTTCTTTTATGTTTATGGGCATCTCTTCCTTTAGGTTAGGGAGGTTTTCTTCTATAATTTTGTTGACAATATTTACTGTCCCTTTAAGTTGGGAGTCTTTGATTCTTCTATACCTGTTATCCATAGGTTTGATTTTCTCATTGCGTCCTGGATTTCCTGGATGTTTTGGGTTAGGAGCTTTTTGTGTTTTGCATATTCTTTGACAGTTGTGTCAATGTTTTCTATGGTCAGCTCTGCCCCTGAGAATTTCTCTTCTATCTCTTATTTTCTGTTGGTGAACCTTGTGTCTATGGCTCCTGATCTCTTTCCTACATTTCTATGTCCAGGTTTGTCTCCCTTTGTGATTTATTTTATTGTTTCTATTCACATTTTTTATACCCTGGATGGTTTGTTCAATTCCTTCACCTGTTTTGTTGTGTTTTCCTCTAATCCTTTAAGGGACTTTTGTGTTTCTTCTTTAAGTGCTTCTACCTGTTTGCCTGTGCTGTCCTGTATTTCTTTAAGGGAGTTATTTATGTTGTTCTTAATGACCTCTAACATCATCATTTGTTGTTAATTTAAATCAAAATCTTGCTTTTCCAGTATGTTGGGGTATCCAGGGCTTGCAGTGATGGGGAACTGGGTTCTGATGATGCCATGTGGTCTTGGTTTCTGTTTCTTAGATTTTTGCCCTTATCTCTGGACATCTGCTTATCTCTGGTATTAGCTGGTCTTGCTGTCTCTGATAGTGGCTTGATCTTCCTGTAAGCCTGTGTGTCAGCACTCCTGGAGACCAGCTTTCTCCCAGCAGGATTTGGGTACCAAGAGCTATGTCTCAGGGCCAGCTCCTGTCACAGGCTGAAACTGGAAGGATCCTGTCCCAGACGACTCCTCAGTTCCTGCATCCAGCAGGCTCCATGAGGATTCCTCTTGGGTTTGGAATGTGAGCAGAAGTTGTGGTCTCAGCCGTGCTCGCAGGATTGTCTGCACTTCTGAGAGTACAGCTCTTTCCGCACATGATCTTTATACAAAGAGCCACGTCACAGAGTCAGCTCCCAAATTACTTTAAATTGTGTGAGTAATCTATGGAAAATACATTTTCTTAAGAGCATCAGTGAAAAGTCAAAATTAGCCACCTGAACTTTAGCTATTATGATAATCATTAATGTATCTCATGCTTTTTAGAATCACTTTTATAAAGGTGACTTATGGTACGAATATTTTCATATGTGCAGCCATATATCTTTTTTACTGCAATCAGTATTCATATGAATATGAATGCCTGTTTTAAAAATTGTGCTGTTTGCTTTCTATTGCTGCATTTTCAAGTTCTGTATGTATTGTGTTACAAACTTCTTATCAGACATATGCTCAGAAATATGTCATCATACTTTGACTGTATGAATATGATCTTATGCTATCTATGTTTACAGATATTGTCTTGTTAAAATGTTAATCTTATAAAAATAATGTTGAAGAAAGATGAGGACACGTAACATCCTAAGTACAGGTATAAAGAACAGATCTTTATAGATTTGGGGTTCTCCTTTTTATTTTATTTGTTTAAGTTTCTTAAACTTTTGCCTTTTTTTTTTTGTAGGTCAAGACTTAGATTTCCTACTATTCCGGGTATTTAGAAACATGAGATACCATATGTTATACTTCCTTAATTTAATGTTTACATTTTTAATCAACATGATGTCCATACAAGGTCATATAAGGCAATGCTTACAGGCAGAGCTTTAAATAGTCAATAATTGTCTGACTAGTTCAGTATTACTGATCTGTCACTCTGTTAGATTCTGCTTCTGGTACTTGCCTTCAGATTGCTATGCTGCAAACCTATGGGGTTATCTGTTTGAGACATTATTCTTAATTTGCTGTTGTGATATAAGAGGATGTAAACAACTATGTGCTCCCAACCATGTACCCTCCCAATTTATTAAAACAAATTGGCAACTACAACAATCTGAATATAGTCCTATGTAAATGTGCTCAATGTTTAGCTATAATGTATTATGATTCCATTTCCTCCCTGAAACATATTTTCTTTATTCATTTATTTATTTCCACTTTTATTCTATGCAGTTTTTTTTGTTTTTTTTGTTTTTGTTTTTGTTTTTGTTTTTGTTTTTTTGTTTTTTGTTGTTGTTTTTTTTTTTTTTGGCTACTTTGGTTCTTTCCCAGCTTCTTGTCTTACCCAAATCGATATTCTTTCCCCCAGATGTTTGGGCATTTGGCTGGTGTTTTCTAGTGTATTGCTTTTTTCCCCCTTGAGACTTTACTCTTTGAGTCTCTGTCCTCCGTGCTGGGGTTTTGGTCTATCTTTAGCATTTTGCACAGCTGTTAAGCAGAGCTTCACTTCCACATCTTACAGTCTCTCTTGAAAGCTAATTTACTTTGTTCTTTGACAATTTTGTACGTGTATATTTCACATTTAATTGTTCTCGGTTCCCTACTCTTTCCTACATCTCCCTCCCTTATCTATCCCACCTCTTCCATCCAGTCTTCATGTGTTAACTGACCTTTGTACTAGATCCCCCCACCCACCTTCTCCTTGATAAACACCCTCTTAGTTTTCAAATGAATGAAATCCCATACATTTTACTTTTACTGAATCCTCAATTGAGAGTTTACCTTGATATGAAATTCTAAGTTGGAAACAATGTCTCAAACATGGAAAGGTAACTTTCTTTGTCTTTTAAAACTTCCAATGTTACTCTGGAGAATCTAAGTATAATTCTCATTCTTTTATATGCAATTTTTTACTCTCTGGAAAATTTTGTTCTAGGCATTTGTACATAGTTGTATATTGCACTCTCCAAGGATCTTTTCATAGTGTAAACAGTTACTGGATTTTCTCATTTGCGGAGTTATATCTTAAAGAAATCTTGAATGATTTTCTAAATATTTTTCCTTTATTAAAAATTATTATTCTTTAATCTTTTTTTTTTACAGTCCAGTTGTTATCCACCTCCCGGTCCTCCCTCTGACTGTTCTTCATCACACACCTCTCCCATATCCAAGACAATGTACCTACCTCCTCCCACACCCCACCAGACTTCCCCATTCCTTGGGGCCGCAAGTTTCTTGAGGATTAGGTGTGTCTCTCTCACTGAGGCCAGACCAGGCAGTCCCCTACTGTATATGTGTCAGGGACCTCATATCAGCTGGTGTGTGCTGTCTGGTTGGTGGGTCAGTGTCTGAGAGATCTTGGGGGTCCAGGTTAGCTGAGACTGCTGGTCTTCCTATGGGGTTCCCTCCTCCTCAGCTTCTGTGAGCTTTCCCCCAATTCAGCCACAGGGGTACTTGGCTTCTGTCCATTTGTTGGATGCAAGTATCTGCATCTGTCTCAGTCAGCTGCTTCTTGGGCCTTTCAGAGGACAGCTATGCTAGTCTCCTGTCTGTAAGCACACCATAGCATCAGTAATAGTGTCAGGCCTTGGAGCCTCTCTCCCCTTGAGCTGGATCCCTGGACCTCCTTTCCCCCAGTCTCTTCTCCATTTTTGTCCCTGCAGTTCCTTCAGACAGGAACAATTCTGGGTTAGAGTTTTTGACTGTGGGATGGCAACTTCATTCCTCCACTTGTTGCCCTGTCTTTCTACTAGAGGTGGACTCTACAAGTTCCCTTTCCCCACTGTAGGGCATTTCATCTAAGGTTCTTTGAGTCCTTAGAGTCTCTTAACTCCCAGGTCTCTGGTACGTTCTAGAGGGTCCCCCCACCTCCTACCTCCCGAGGATGGCTGTTTCCGTTCTTTCTGCTGGCCCTCATTCTTTCAATCCTGTCCCCTTCCAATACCTGATCATTTCCCCCTTTCCCCCTTCTTGTCTCAAATATTTTTCTTTTTACATTTATTTTGATATGTGTTTTTTGAAAAAAATCTGTCAAATAGTGAAATATCCTGAACTTTCATACTTCCATTCAGCCTATTTTCTAAAATTTTTTATTGCAGTTTTGAGAAATTTTCTTGGTTCATCTTCTAATTGCTCCATTGAATTTTGTGTATTAACTATGACATACGTTTCTATTTTCTGAGGCTAACTTATTCTTAGCATACGTATTTTCCAAAGTATCCCTTTTAATGTAACTGCATTTCTTTTGCAGTCTGAAAATCTAAGCACTTGATGATTTCTTTTTGTTGTTCCTAGTATTTCAATTCCTAGAAACCCTCAGTATTTTGGGTGGTCTGAAATATGAATCAGCTCAATTTTCAATTTTTGTTGATCTTCCTGTAGCCTGCTCTGTTGGCGCTCTGCCAAGTTCCCCTTAGTAGGTTAATGCCATAGTCTCTGGCTCCAGTGCATGCTGGCTAGTTGCTAATGGTTTTCACTTGCAGTCTTCTCTGGAATCTGCTGATCTGATAAAGCAATAAAAATCACCTTTGACCAAGCAATTCTGGGACTCAGTGACACTTTAAAATATTCAACACTTATTTTCAGCATATAGTCATTGTACTGACCAATGAAGATTACTTGTTTTATGGGCCCTATTAGATGGAATAAATGAATCTTGGAAGTAATGAGTATAAATAAGGTTGATCCAACCCGTTACTGCACAGTTTATCAATCTATCCGTTGATACATCCTGGTTCCTAGAAAGGGAATGGGAATGCAATAAGAATTATTTAACATAATTTAACATAAAACCATAAATGACCTCTGGTACTGGACTCATAGCTGCAGCCAAGGAAAGGAGGTGACATAATGGTAGGAATAATTGTGACCCTGTTTATCAGTGAGGTACTAAAGTTGCTGTTATATAGCAGAAAGGGAGAGTATTTTTGGTTCTCAAATGATCCACTATGACATTTCTTGATAGTCCCCTGTCAAATTTTAAGTGTATATCTTCAAGTAAAGTAATAAAGGCTTACTAACCAGAGACTTTGACTACTTAAGGATGAAGGCCTGTGTCATTCCATTAGATGATTTGTCTAAGTAATCAGAGATGCTAATAGGGCATCAGTAAGCCATTATTCCTCCTTCCAGAGCACTTTCCCCCTTACTTCCATCCCCTTTTAGTTTCCTGTTTTCTGCATTTACTTCAGGTTATATACTCACATAAAAATATTCAGAGCTCAGAACCACAAGTAAAGGAGAACATGCAACATTTTTCTGGGTCTGGGTTAATTCATTCAGTGTAATGAATGTATATTAACTTGATACAAGTTAGAGTCATCAGAAAGGAAGAAGCTTCAGTTGAGAAAATGCCTCCACGAGATTCAGCTGTTAGGAATTTTTATCTATTAGTGATCAATGGGTAGGGTCTGGCTCATGGCCGGTGGTGCCATTTCTGGACTGGTGTCCTGAGTTCTATAAGGAAAGCAGGTTAAGCAAGCCATTGGAATCAAGCCAGTAAGCAGCATCCCTTCATGACCTCTGCATCAGTTCCTGCCTTCAGGCTTCAGCCCTGCTTGTGTTCTTGTTCTAACTTCCTTCCATGATGCACTATGATCTGGGAGGTATAAGACAACTAAACCCTTTTCTTCCCAACTTGCTTTTTGATCATGGTGTTTCATTACAGCAATAGAAATCTTAACTAAGATATTCAGTATCTATTTTCTAGTCCCATCCATTTACTTGAAATTTTAATTATTTTATTTTTAAATCAATGAATAAAATTCCATTGTGTGTATATACCTTATTTTCCCTATCAATTCTTAAATTGGGGGATATTTAATTCTAGAAAGAGGGATAGTAGAGCACAGATATTATGAATGGGAAACTTGGAAAAAAAGAGAAAACTATAATCAGGGAGGGAAAAGAAAAGGCAATACAGATGTAGAGAGAGAGGAGGTATAAATAACACCAAGAATGTTTGAAAAATCCATAGATGATAATAATTATATATGACATTATATATAAAATAACATATAAAATATAAATGGCATATATTGTAACTATATATATTATGTAGTGTGTGTGTGTGTGTGTGTGTGTGTGTGTATTTTGAAGATAAATTACTAAAAGTGATAATTCTAAAAAGAATCATAGTCTACCCAACAAAAATCCCAGTAACCTTTCAATTTGTTGGTCAGGGAAGTCCAAGAGAACCCCAAGAAATATAAGCCATTACCATTGCTTTCAGTTGCTTCCCAGAATGCAAAAGTAAGTCCCTATTGATGAAAATGCCATACAGGTTGGGCATAGGACTTCATGGAATAGAGCTGGAACTGACTTGGAAACCTCCTCTCTCAGAATTGGTTGTCATAGTATACAAGGTTTTATGTAAGCTGCCAAGGGAGAAAGGCAATTATTAGTCTCACCCAACTGTAAAGTCTATGAACCATAATGATTAGCATAGCAAGAGCTCCATAGAGGTGCAATACCATGGAGAACTTACATCTTGGGGTAGTCGACAGCCATCTAATTAGACTTAAGGCTTGTTCAATCAGAAGGAATCCATATCTAGTACTGTAAACTTAGACAACTACTCATGACTATGAGGCTTTAGAACCCAGAAGAGAAACCACTGCTACCACTTTCCCTGGGAGTATAATTTTAACTGCACTCTAAATACATATGTCTATATCTACAAATAAGTGTGGCTTTTTTAGAAGCAGATAAAGAGAATCACAGAAAGTCATAACTGGTCAAACCTCAAAGAGAAACTGCACTTTAGGTGTCCAGTTTTACCTGATATATCTGTAAGGCAACCTCTCCACCTTAGGTTCAAGGAACCCTGTAGAAGAGAAGGTCGAAAAAAAATTCAGAGCCAAAGGACCAGGATGTCTACTGTAGGGTATTCTCTAAATAGTATAGAAATGTTGAACCTATGAAATTTCAATATTATGGCAGGTCAACAAGACCTGCATAGTGAAATTAACAGTTGATATGCCAACATATATGGGGGAGACTTTATAAGGCTAAACACAGAGATGAAGTACGACAGGTAATTAATGATTGCAAAGAAGGGGAGAGATAATATTCCCTAGGAAGGAGCCCCATGATTAGTTATCCAATACCAAGAGTCAGCTTTGGAAAAGAGGCCATACTTTGAGAGGCGGTGGGGAAGAAGATGGAAGGGTTGGAGGAAAGAAAAGAAAGAGGAAATTAATATAATTATGTTTTGATTAAATCTATTTAAAAATAAAATATATAAAACAGTGTGCTCAACAGATTGTAGTTTTATATATATATATATATATATATATATATATGCATACATATAACAATGATAGTTAAAAGGGAAAATAAGAACCTTCCAGTTGCAGTCTGCTCCCGGAGTTGACCCTGCCACAGTTCTCTGTACCCAGAATTTTCTGGGAGGAAGCTGGCTTTTCAAAGGTGCTGACACACCCGAGAACACAGGTGAGACCACTCTTTCTGCTCACATTCCTGGCCCAAGAGTAACCCTCACAGAGCCTTCTGGACATAGCAACCGAAGAGCAGTCTGGGACAGGATCCTTCTGGTTTCCACTTGCTCCCGGAGCTGACTGTGGGCCACAGCTCTCTGTACCCAGATCCCACTGGGAGAAACTGGTTGCCCAGGAGTGCTGACACACAGCCTTACAGGAGGCTCAAGCCACTGTCAGAGACAACAAGACCAGGTAACACAAGAGATAAGCAGATGGTGAGAGGAAAGGGCAAGAACCTAAGCAACAAAAACCAAGGCTACCTGGCATCATCAGAACCTAGTTCTCTCACCACAGCAAGCCCTGGATACCCCAACATACCAGAAAAACAAGATTTTGATTTAAAAATCATAATTCATGATGATGTTAGAGGACTTTAAGAAGGACATAAATAACTCCCTTAAAGAAATATAGGAAAATACAGGTAAACAGGTAGAGTGCTTAAAGAGGAAACACAAAAATTAACCAAGCAGGTGAAGGAATTGAACAAAACCATCCAGGATCTAAAAATGGAAATAGAAACAATAAAGAAATCACAAAGCGAGACAATCCTGGAGACAGAAAAATAGGAAAGAGGTCAGGAACCATAGACACAAGCATTACCAACAGAAAGCAAGAGATAGAAGGGAGAATCCCAGTTCCTGTTTTTTGTTCCTTTTTTGTTGTTGTCGTTGTTGTTGTTGTTCCTGAGGGGCGGGGGGGGGGGCATTGAAATAACCATCAAAGAAAATGCAAAATGCAAAAAGCTCCAAACCAAAAAACATCCAGGAAATCCAGGACAAATTAAGAAGATCAAACCTAAGCATAATAGGTATGAAAGAGAGCAAAGATTCCCAACTGAAAGAGCCAGTAAATATCTTCAACAAAATTATAGAAGAAAACTTCCCTAACCTAAAGAATGAGATACACATAAGCATACAAGAAGCCTACAGAACTCCAAATAGATTGGACCAGAAGAGAAATTCCTCCCGTCACACAATAGTCAAAGTGCACAAAATGCACAAAACAAAGAAGGAATATAAAAAGCAGTAAGGGAAAAAGGTCAAATAACATATAAAGGCAGACCCTGTCAGGATCACACCAAACTTCTGAACAGAGACTATGAAAGGTGGGAAGATGTTCCTGGGAAGATGTCATACAGATCCTAAGAGAATGCAAATGCCAGTGCAGGCTACTATATCAAGCAAAACTCTCAATTAACATGGAGGAACCAAGATATTCCATGACAAAAACCAAATTTACATAATGTATTTTTACAAATCCTGCCTTAAGAAGGATAATAGATGGAAAATTCCAACACAAGGAGGGAAACTACACTCTAGAAAAAGCAAGAAAGTAATCTCCTTGCAATGAAACCAAAAGAAGAGAGAGACACACAAACAATTCTACCTCTAACAATGAAAATAACAGGAAGCAACAATCACTATTCCTTAATATCTGTTAATACCAATGGTTTCAATTCCCCAGTGAAAAGACACAGAAAAACATACTGGATATGTAAAGAGGACACAGAATTTCGCTCCATACAGGAAACATACCTCAGTGACAAGGACAGACACTACCTCAGAGTATAAGGCTGGAAAACAATTTTCCAAGCAAATAGTCCCAAGAAACAAGCTGGAGTAGCCATTCTAATATTGAATAAAATCGACTTTCAACCAAAAGTTATCAAAAAAGATAAGGAAGGACACTTTATATTTATCAAAGGAACAATTCACCAATGTGAACTCTCAATCCTGAATATCTATGCTCCAAATGCAAGGGCATCTACATTCATAAAAGAAACCTTAGTAAAGCTCAAAGCACACATTGCAGCTACACAATAATAGTGGGAGACTTCAATAACCCACTCTCAGCAATGGACAGATCATGGAAACAAAAACTAAACAGAGACACAGAGAAACTAACAGTTATGAACCAAATGGACTTAACACATATCTAAAGAGCATTTCATCCTAAAACAAAAGAACATACTTTTTTTTTTTTTGCACCTTGTGGTACCTTCTCCAAAATTGACCACATAATCGGTCATACAAACAGGCCTTAATTGATACAAGAGGATTGACGTAATCCCTATCAGATCACCAAGGACGAAGACTGATCTTCAATAACAACAAAAAACAACAGAAAGTACATACACATGGAAGCTGAACAATGCTCTACTCAATGACAACTTGGTCAAGGAAGAAATAAAGGAAGAAATTAAAGACTTTTAAGAATTAAATGAAAATGAAGGCATAACATACTGAAACTTATGGGACAAAATGAAAGCAGTGCTAAGAGGAAAACTCATAGCTCTTAGTGCCTCAAAAAAGAAACAGGAGAGACCATACACTAGCATCTTGACAGCATATCTAAAGGTCCTAGAACAAAAAGAAGCAAATACACCCACAAGGAATAGATAGCAGGAAATAATCAAACTCAGGGTTGAAATCAACCAAGAAGGACAAAAAGAACTATACAAACAATCAACAAAACCAGGAGCTAGTTCTTCGAGAAAATCAACAAGATAGATAAACCCTTAGCCATACTAAACAGAGGGCACAGAGAGATTATCCAAATTAAAATCAGCAATGAAAAGGGATATATAACAACAGAATCTGAGGAAATTAAAAAAAAATCATCAGATTCTACAACAAAAGCCTATACTCAACAAAACTGGAAAATCTGGATGAAATGGACAACTTTCTAGACAGACAGCATGTACTGTTAAATCAGGATCAGATAAACCATGTAAAAGTCCCATAACTCTCAAAGAAATAGAAGCAGTCATTAAAATTCTCATAGGACCAGATAGGTTTTGTGCAGAATTGTATCAGTCATTCATAAGAGACGTAATACCTATACTCCAAACTATTCCCCAAAATAGAAACAGAAGGAACACTACCCAATTCCTTCTATGAAGTCAGAAATATACTTATACAAAAACCACACAAAGATTCAATAAAGGAAGAGAAGTTCAGACCTAGTTCCCTTGTGAATATCGCTGCAAAATTGTTCAATAAAATTCTCACAAACTGAATCAAAGAACACATCAAAAATTTCCTCAAGAAATTTTCAAGAAAATGTGGGGAAGCATCTCGAACACATGGGCACTGGAGAAAATTTCCTGAACAAAACACCGATGGCTTATGCTCTAAGATTAAGAATCGACAAATGGGATTTCATAAAACTGCAAAGCTTCTGTAAGGCAAAGGACACTGTTGTTAGGACAAAACAACAACCAACAGATTGGGAAAAGATCTTTACCAATCCTACAACAGATAGAGGCCTTATATCCAAAATATACAAAGAACTCAAGAAGTTAGACTGCAGGGAGACAAATAACCCTATTAAAAATGGGGTTCAGAGCTAAACAAAGAATTCACAGCTGAGGAATGCTGAATGGCTGAGAAACACCTAAAGAAATGTTCAACATCTTTAGTCATAAGGGAAATGCAAATCAAAACAACCCTGAGATTTCACCTCACACCAGTGAGAATGGCTAAGATCAAAAACTCAGGTGACAGCAGATGCTGGCGAGGATGTGGAGAAAGAGGAACACTCCTCCATTGTTGGTGGGATTGCAGACTGGTAAAACCATTCTGGAAATCAGTCTGGAGGTTCCTCAGAAAATTGGACCTTGAACTACCTGAGGACCCAGCTATACCTCTCTTGGGCATATACCCAAAATATGCCCCAACATATAACAAAGACACATGCTCCACCATGTTCATAGCAGCCTTATTTATAATAGCCAGAAACTGGAAAGAACCCAGATGCCCTTCAACAGAGGAATGGATACAGAAAATGTGGTACATCTACACAATGGAATGTTACTCAGCTATAAAAAACAATGACTTTATGAAATTCATAGGCAAATGGATGGAACTGGAAAATATCCTGAGTGAGGTAACCCAATCACAGAAAAACACACATGGTATGTACTCATTGATAACTGGATATTAGCCCAAATGCTTGAATTACCCTAGATGCACAGAACACATGAAACTCAAGGATGACCAATAGGGAGGCAAAATTTAGAACAGAGGCAGAAGGAACACCCATTCAGAGCCTTCCCCACATGTGGCCCATACATATACAGCCACCAAACTAGATAAGATGGATGAAGCAAAGAAGTGCAGGCGTCAGGAACCGGATGTAGATCTCTCCTGAGAGACACAGCCAGAATACATCAAATACATAGGTGAATGCCAGCAGCAAACCACTGAACTGAGAACAGGAGCCCTGTTGAAGGAATCTTAGAAAGGACTGAAAGAGCTTGAAGGGGCTTGAGACCCCATATGAACAACAATGCCAACCAACTAGAGCTTCCAGGGACTAAGCCACTACCCAAAGACTATACATGGACTGACCCTGGACTCCAACTGCATAAGTAGCAGAGAATAGCCTAGTAAGAGCACCAGTGGAAGGGGAAGCCCTTGGTCCTGCCAAGACTGAACCCCCAGTGAATGTGATTGTTGTGGGGAGGGCGGTAATGGGGGCAGGGGCTAGGGGGCTGTTGGCCTGGAAACCGGGAAGGGGAATAACAATTGAAATGTAAATAAGAAATACTCAAGTTAATAAAGATGAAAAAAATTTCCTCCATCACAACCATGTAGGCTTCATCTCAGGGATGCAGGGATGGTTCAATATATAGAAATCCATCAATGTAATCCAATATATAAACAAACTAAAAAAAAAAAACACATGAGCATCTCATTAGATACCAAGAATGCATTTAACAAAATTCAATACCCCCTTCATGTTAAAAGTCTTGAAAAGATCAGGAATTCAAGGCCCATACCTAAACACAGTAAAATCAATATACAGCAAATCAGTAGCCAACATCAAACTAAATGGAGAAAAACTTGTAGCAATCCCACAAAATCAGGCTGCCCACTCTCTCCCTACCTATTCAATATAGTACTTGAAATCGCAGCCAGAGCAAACAGACAGCAAAAGGAGGTAAAAGGAAAAAGTCAAAACATCACTATTTGCAGATGATATGATAGTATACTTAAGTGAACACAAAAATTCCACCGGAGAACTCCGAACCTAACAAACAACTTCAGCAAAGTGGCTGGATGTAAACTTAACTCAAATCAGTAGCCTTCCTCTACTTAAAGGATAAACAGGCTGAGAAAGAAATTAGGGAAATGACACCCTTCACAATAGTCACAAACAATATAAAATACCTCCATGTGACTCTAACCAAGCAAGTGAAAGATCTGTATGACAGGAACGTCACGTCTCTAAAGAAAGAAATTAAGATCTCAGAAGATGGAAAGTTCTTCCATGCTCATGGAATGGCCAAAAGCAATCTACAGATTCAATGCAATCCCCATCAAAATTCCAACTCAATTCTTCATAGAGTCAGAAAGAGGAATTTGCAATTTAATTTGGAATAGCAAAAAGGCTAGGATCGGAAAAACTATCCTCAACAATAAAAGAACTTCTGGGGGAATCACCATCCCTGACCTCAAAGCTGTCTTATAGAGCAATACTGCTAAAATCTACATGGTGAACCAGGAATAGTGAAAACTATTCTCAACAATCAAAGACCTTTTGGGGAAATCACCATTTCTGATCTCAAGCTGTACTACAGAGCAATCATGATAAAATCTGTATGGTATTGGTACAGAGACAGACAGGTAGATCAATGGAATAGAATTGAACACTCAGAAATGAACCCACACACCTATGGTCACTTGATCTTTAACAAAGGAGCTAAAACCATCCAGTGTAAAAAAGATAGCATTTTCAACAATTATTGCTGGTTCAACTGGTGGTCAGCATGTAGAAGAATGCAAATCGACCTATTCTAATAGCCCTGTACAAAGCTCAAGTCCATGTGAATCAAAGACCTCCACATAAAACCAGATACACTCAAACTAATAGAAGAAAAAGTGGGAAAGAGCCTCAAACACATGGGCACTGGGGAAAATTTCCTGAACAGAACACCAATGGCTTATGCTCTAAGATCAAGAACTGACCAATGAGACTTCATAAAAATGCAAAGCTTCTGTAATGCAAAGGATACTGTCATTAGGACAAAATAGCAAACAACAGATTGGGAAAAGGTCTCTACCAGTTCTACATTAGATAAAGAGCTAATATCCAATATGTACAAACAACTCAAGAAGGTAGACTACAGAAAATCAAATAACCCTAATAAAAATGGAGTACAGAACTAAACAAAGAATTGTCAACTGAGGAATGTCGAATGGCTGAGAAGCACCTATAGGAATGTCCAACATCCTTAGTCATCATGGAAATGCAAATTAAAACAACCCTGAGATTCCACCTTACACCAGTCAGAGTGGCTAAGATAAAAGAACTCAGCTGACAGCAGATGCTGGAGAGGAGGATGTGGAGAAAGAGGAACACTCCCCCATTGTTGGTGGGATTGCAAGCTGGTATAACAACTCTGGAAATCAGTCTGGAGGTTTCTCAGAAAATTGGACATAGTACTACTTGAGGACCCAGCTATACTACTCCTTGGCATATACCCAAATGATGCTTCAACATATAACAAGCACACATGCTCCACTATGTTCACAGCAGCCTTATTTATAATAGCCAGAAGCTGGAAAGAACCAGATGTTCTTCAACAGAGGAATGGGTACAGAAATTGTGGCACATTCACACTCATCTATTAAAAATAGTGACTTCATGAAATTTATAGGCAATAGATAGAGCTAGAAAAGATCATCCTGAGTGATGGGACCGAATCTCTCTCTCTCTCTCTCTCTCTCTCTCTCTCTCTCTCTCTCTCTCTCTCTCTCTCTCACACACACACACACACACACACACACACAAAACAAAAACAAAACAAACAAAAAACCGCAAATGGTATGCACTCACTGTTAAGTCGATATTAGCCTAAAAACTCGGATTACCCAAATACAATCCACAGACCACATGAAGCTCAAGATGAAGGAAGACCAAAGTGCGTTTGCTTCAGTTCTTAGAATGGGTAACAAAAATATTCACAGGAGGAAATAGGGAGACAATGTTTGGAGCAGAGACTGAAGGAAATGCCATACAGAAACTGCCTCACCTGCTTATCCAGCCCAAATACCGCTGCCAAACCCAGACGATATTGCTGATGCCAAGAAGTGAAAGTTGACAGGAGCCTGATATAGATGTCTCCTGTGAGGTTCTTCCAGAGCATGACAAATACAGAGGAGGACGTTTGCAGCCAACCATTGAACTGAGCATGGGGTCCCCAATGGAGGAGTTAGAGATTGAAGGAGCTGAAGGGGTTAGCAATCCAATAAAAACAACATTCCCAAACAAACAGGGCTCCCAGAGACTCAACCACCATTCAAAGAGTACACATGGATAGATCCATGTTTCCAGCTGCATGTGTAGCAGAGGATGGCCTTGTTGGGCATCAATTGGAGATGCCCTTGTTTCTGCCAAGGCTCAATGCCCCAGTGTAGGGGAATATCAGTGTAGGGAGGAGGGTAGGCTGAATATAGAGAAGCAGGGGGCAAAGGGACGGAATAGAGTGTTTATGGAAGGGAAACCAGGAAAGAGCATAACATTTGAAATTTTGAAATGTAAATAAAAAATATGCAATTAAAAGTAAAACGGGAAAACAACATCATCATGATGTAAGGAGGGCTTGGAGAGACAGGAAGTGAACACGGTGTCAGAAAATGGTAATTAGGAATGGTAGATGATCAAATTATATTTATATGAAACAACAAATACCAATAAAAGTGGGAAAATATTATACAAAAATGCCATTAGCTCATACATATATACATGCTCCTATATATGATGTATATAATGGTCATATATATTATATGTTCATAAATATATATTAGAATTCCACTTAATAGCTCATCCCACTGTCTTGTAAATCTTACTGAAAAATCTGAGCACTCATGGCTCTAGAGAAAACCTATATGCTGTAACTGTATGAAAAGCAAGCAAATTGAATTGACCAAAAGTATACTAGAAAAGATGTTCTTTCTACCAGTTGCGATTTCACATATACTGGGGTGTCCACCCAGCCTGGAGTTGCTGAAGAGGATGGCTACTCATGGCTCATATCTCCCTTGTTTGGAAGATTATCCTTAGCTAAGGGAAGCCTCATGTTTCAGAGATACACAGGAGATGAGTCCTGAGTAACCCTGAGACCACTGGATGGTTGATACAAGAATACAACAGTCCATTCTATTTCCATTAGGAAGGGACACTCTTTTAATACAATTTGTCCTCCATATTTCTCCATAAGATCAGATCTAGGGAAGGTGTACCTAGGCGTTATTAAAGATTGTACTCTGCTCTCTCCTGAGCCCTTCAATGCCTCACAGTGCAGGCATCAGCACTTAAAATCATGGTCTAGGACAATCCTTTACAGGTACTTGAAACTGTATTCCTCCATGAGCTCAGTCACTTCCTGCCACTCAGTTTCATAGGAAGTTGTTGAAATCTTTCATTTGTCCTCTGAGGGCAACTTTCTCATTTGGGCGTTTCTCTAGGATTGACAGTGACCTTTTATTTATCTACTGACATTTTAGCACATATCAAAGGAGAAGTTGGTTATATGTGTGTGGTTTTTCTTTTGAAGGATCTTAATCTATCTAATACATAGAAACTCAGGTTTATGCTGTGTTTTCTACAAACTACGTAATTTGACCCAAGATACTAGAGACTCCACTAAAAACTATTTAGGTGAAAATTAAAAAAAAAGTCAATATTACATTAGGTTGTCAGACCTTCCCAAACATCATATTATTAAACCCACTTATCTTGTTTCCTTTCAAGAAACAGCTCACCTACTAAGGTGTCATGTATAAAATATCTGTTGATTTTGATTAGATTTACTTATCTATGCTAGAATTCTAAGTTCTAGCACTTCCATTAATGAATAAAGCAAATTTGCTGGCCAGTTCTGCTTCTGCCTTTGGGGGGCATTCAAGCATCTTTGTGTATCAGACTGGAATGAAAGGAACAAAGTTTGTCTGGGTGCTTTGTGTTCAAAGGAACTTGGTGTCTTGAGTGTCTTTATTCAGGGGTAATAAGGGCTATATAAACTTCAGTGAGTGGGTAGAGCTTTTCGAGTGTACATTATTGGCTGGGAAAAGGGTGCTGTGAATGCCTCCTTTACATAAAGAGGTATTTCAAGTGCTTACTGGACATGCTCTTATAGGGAGAGAGGAAGTTAAACTTGTAATTTGGCCACCAGGCTATGTGACTATCTCAAGGGTGGTAGAGGTAGGGGTCACAAGGATATATTCATCAGAACATACAGGCCTAGAACAGGAGGGAGTTATCCTTATTCCCTCAGGTCTCAAGATGAGTTTCTCGGGGTTTGGACATGTCTCAACCTTGCTCCTGCTCCACCATTGTCCTCCTAGTCAAACAGCTCACTTGCCTTACATAGGTTCAGTATGATTATAATTATATACCTCAGTAAATTTTTAGCAAACTTGTTTATCATGTCATTAAAGTGGTTACTGAGGCCATGTTTCTTGGATCATATAAAGAAAGAGAGACAAGGGACTGGAGAGATGGCTCAGTGGTTAGGAGCACTGACTGCTCTTCCGGAGGTCCTGAGTTCAATTCCCAGTGACCACATGGTGGCTCACAACCATCTGTAATGGGGTCTGGTGCCCTCTTCTGATGTGTCTGAAGACAGTGAAAGTGTACTCATATAAGTAAAAAAATAAAATATAAATCTTAAAAAAAAAACAAAAAGAAAGAGAGACAAGGGATAGAGGAAGGGAGAGAAATAGGTATGTTTATGAATATGTAATAAGTACCTTGTGTTGAATATCCCAAAAAACATTTGGATGTTTCAGAGCACGTCAAACCAACTGCATTGTACTATGTCTATTTTATCCATGCAATTACGCTTCACTTTTCCTACAGCATTAAGAGTTATGTTTTAGGTATCATTTTATTCCCATAGATCTATTGTTATGATAGATGTTTAATTAAATATTGGTTTTTAAAAACAAGACAAAATACAACCTTCAAATATGTAGGGTTTCAATCTTTTTATAATGATTTATTTTGTTTTGGGGATTATAATTTAGTTTATTTCCTCTCCTTCCCCTGCTTCCCTCCAAACCCTTCCATATGCCTCTCTTTGTGCTCTTACATTATATGTAGATATGCATACATTCCTAAGTGTAACCTGCTCAATCAGTGTAACTCACATGTATGTTTTCCAAGCTGAGCATTTGGTTTGGTGTGCTCTTTCCTCTGGAAGCCTACTTCTCCTGTTCTCAGCATTCCTTAGTTGCCTGCAGTCTTCGGGTAGGCTGAGGTTTCTCAGTGTTTTCCCCATCTACTTTGGCATGTCTACTGCTGTTGTTGCTCAGTCCTCGTTTAGACAGTCACAGTGGTGAGACTTTATGAGTGTAGCATCTGACACTATCAGGGAGTACAGTCTCATATTAAACTTCCTTATCCTCTGGCTCTTACAGTATTACTGCTGGAATTCTAAGTTCAAGTAAATCTCTTATTCTTTATTTTCTTAGGGCAATGATGATGTGACTAATACACCTACTAAATATTTCTGCTTTGAGTAATTTCCTATAGGCCCCAAAGGCTTGCAAGTTAATTGTGGCATCTCTGTCTTTCACCTTCTATATGCAAATAAATAATCTCCTTCTAGTTTCTAAACACATTTTTGTCACCAACAAATTTGGATCAGGAATTGTGATATGGCTGGTTTGAGTACCAGGTATTAATATGAAATTTAAGGGAAGTTATTGTTGGTGCATCTGACTGGTTCCCAGCCATTCGGTTTCACTTGGAGAGGCACACACTATTTATGTTCTCTCTCCCACAGCTGCAGAACTCCTTTCAGAATCAATGAGAATTGCAGGCTGTTAGCACAGTGGAGAGTTCATGTAAGACTTTATTGTGAGTGTGTGTTTTTTTCTGGAGGACAGGATTTATATTTCGGTGGTATGTAAAGTGTTGGAGAATTCACTTAGTAACTTTTCAGCGTTGCAAGGGTCTTTAGTCTTCTAGTTGAACACATCCCACTGCCAATTTACACATAAAATAAATCAGGCTTCAAGACTATAAATTATTAGTTTAAGAGTAGCTAGTGGTAAAGAAGTCGAAAAGATAGTCTAGACCCGGTGAGAGAGAGACCCAACCGCCTGGTCAGGTGGGCACTCCTGAGGCTGCAGAGCGGAAGAGACCACCAACACTGCTCACCCCTGCCCACATCCCTGGCCCAAGAGGAAACTGTATAAGGCCTCTGGGCTCCCGTGGGGGAGGGCCCAGGAGCGGCAGGACCCCTGCCACAGACACCGCCGGACCCTGAAGGAAACAGACCGGATAAACAGTTCTCTGCACCCAAATCCCGTGGGAGGGAGAGCTAAACCTTCAGAGAGGCAGACAGGCCTGGGAAACCAGAAGAGACTGCTCCCTGCACACACATCTCGGACGCCAGAGGAAAAAGCCAAAGACCATCTGGAACCCTGGTGCACTGAAGCTCCCGGAAGGGGCGGCACAGGTCTTCCTGGTTGCTGCTGCTGCAGAGAGCCCCCGGGCAGCACCCCACGAGCGAACTTGAGCCTCGGGACCACAGGTAAGACCAAATTTTCTGCTGCAAGAAAGCTGCCTGGTGAGCTTGGGACACACGGAAGCAGAATTTCTCTAGAACCGGGCACGTTCTGTGTTTACCGGAAGTCCCACACCCGCGGATCCCGGCCCGCAGCAGCTCTCTGCTCCCAGACCCGGTGAGAGAGAGACCCAACCGCCTGGTCAGGTGGGCACTCCTGAGGCTGCAGAGCAGAAGAGACCACCAACACTGCTCACCCCTGCCCACATCCCTGGCCCAAGAGGAAACTATATAAGGCCTCTGGGCTCCCGTGGGGGAGGGCCCAGGAGCGGCAGGACCCCTGCCGGAGACACCGCCGGACCCTGAAGGAAACAGACCGGATAAACAGTTCTCTGCACCCAAATCCCGTGGGAGGGAGAGCTAAACCTTCAGAGAGGCAGACAGGCCTGGGAAACCAGAAGAGACTGCTCCCTGCACACACATCTCGGACGCCAGAGGAAAAAGCCAAAGACCATCTGGAACCCTGGTGCACTGAAGCTCCCGGAAGGGGCGGCACAGGTCTTCCTGGTTGCTGCCGCTGCAGAGAGCCCCTGGACAGCACCCCACGAGCAAACCTGAGCCTCGGGACCACAGGTAAGACCAAATTTTCTGCTGCAAGAAAGCTGCCTGGTGAACTCAAGACACAGGCCCACAGGAACAGCTGAAGACCTGTAGAGAGGAAAAACTACACGCCCGAAAGCAGAACACACTGTCCCCATAACTGACTGAAAGAGAGGAAAACAGGTCTACAGCACTCCTGACACACAGGCTTATAGGACAGTCTAGCCACTGTCAGAAATAGCAGAACAAAGTAACACTAGAGATAATCTGATGGCGAGAGGCAAGCGCAGGAACCCAAGCAACAGAAACCAAGACTACATGCCATCATCGGAGCCCAATTCTCCCACCAAAACAAACATGGAATATCCAAACACACCAGAAAAGCAAGATCTAGTTTCAAAATCATATTTGATCATGATGCTGGAGGACTTCAGGAAAGACCTGAACACACTTAGGGAAGCACAGGAAAACATTAATAAACAAGTAAAAGCCTACAGAGAGGAATCGCAAAAATCCCTGAAAGAATTCCAGGAAAACACAAACAGTTGAAGGAATTAAAAATGGAAATAGAAGCAATCAAGAAAGAACACATGGAAACAACCCTGGATATAGAAAACCAAAAGAAGAGACAAGGAGCTGTAGATACAAGCTTCACCAACAGAATACAAGAGATGGAAGAGAGAATCTCAGGAGCAGAAGATTCCATAGAAATCATTGAATCAACTGTCAAAGATAATGTAAAGCGGAAAAAGCTACTGGTCCAAAACATACAGGAAATCCAGGACTCAATGAGAAGATCAAACCTAAGGATAATAGGTATAGAAGAGAGTGAAGACTCCCAGCTCAAAGGACCAGTAAATATCTTCAACAAAATCATAGAAGAAAACTTCCCTAACCTAAAAAAAGAGATACCCATAGACATACAGGAAGCCTACAGAACTCCAAATAGATTGGACCAGAAAAGAAACACCTCCCGTCACATAATAGTCAAAACACCAAACGCACAAAATAAAGAAAGAATATTAAAAGCAGTAAGGGAAAAAGGTCAAGTAACATATAAAGGGAGACCTATCAGAATCACACCAGACTTCTCGCCAGAAACTATGAAGGCCAGACGATCCTGGACTGATGTTATACAGACCCTAAGAGAACACAAATGCCAGCCCAGATTACTGTATCCAGCAAAACTCTCAATTAACATTGATGGAGAAACCAAGATATTCCATGACAAAACCAAATTTACACAATATCTTTCTACAAATCCAGCACTACAAAGGATAATAAATGGTAAAGCCCAACATAAGGAGGCAAGCTATACCCTAGAAGAAGCAAGAAACTAATCGTCTTGGCAACAAAACAAAGAGAATGAAAGCACACAAACATAACCTCACATCAAATATGAATATAACGGGAAGCAATAATCACTATTCCTTAATATCTCTCAATATCAATGGCCTCAACTCCCCAATAAAAAGACATAGATTAACAAACTGGATACGCAACGAGGACCCTGCATTCTGCTGCCTACAGGAAACACACCTCAGAGACAAAGACAGACACTACCTCAGAGTGAAAGGCTGGAAAACAACTTTCCAAGCAAATGGTCAGAAGAAGCAAGCTGGAGTAGCCATTCTAATATCAAATAAAATCAATTTCCAACTAAAAGTCATCAAAAAAGATAAGGAAGGACACTTCATATTCATCAAAGGAAAAATCAACCAAGATGAACTCTCAATCCTAAATATCTATGCCCCAAATACAAGGGCACCTACATATGTAAAAGAAACCTTACTAAAGCTCAAAACACACATTGCACCTCACACAATAATAGTGGGAGATTTCAACACCCCACTCTCATCAATGGACAGATCATGGAAACAGAAATTAAACAGTGATGTAGACAGACTAAGAGAAGTCATGAGCCAAATGGACTTAACGGATATTTATAGAACATTCTATCCTAAAGCAAAAGGATATACCTTCTTCTCAGCTCCTCATGGTACTTTCTCCAAAATTGACCATATAATTGGTCAAAAAACGGGCCTCAACAGGTACAGAAAGATAGAAATAATCCCATGCGTGCTATCGGACCACCACGGCCTAAAACTGGTCTTCAATAACAATAAGGGAAGAATGCCCACATATACGTGGAAATTGAACAATGCTCTACTCAATGATAACCTGGTCAAGGAAGAAATAAAGAAAGAAATTAAAAACTTTTTAGAATTTAATGTAAATGAAGATACAACATACTCAAACTTATGGGACACAATGAAAGCTGTGCTAAGAGGAAAACTCATAGCGCTGAGTGCCTGCAGAAAGAAACAGGAAAGAGCATATGTCAGCAGCTTGACAGCACACCTAAAAGCTCTAGAACAAAAAGAAGCAAATACACCCAGGAGGAGTAGAAGGCAGGAAATAATCAAACTCAGAGCTGAAATCAACCAAGTAGAAACAAAAAGGACCATAGAAAGAATCAACAGAACCAAAAGTTGGTTCTTTGAGAAAATCAACAAGATAGATAAACCCTTAGCCAGACTAACGAGAGGACACAGAGAGTGTGTCCAAATTAACAAAATGAAAAGGGAGACATAACTACAGATTCGGAGGAAATTCAAAAAATCATCAGATCTTACTATAAAAACCTATATTCAACAAAATTTGAAAATCTTCAGGAAATGGACAATTTCCTAGACAGATACCAGGTATCGAAGTTAAATCAGGAACAGATAAACCAGTTAAACAACCCCATAACTCCTAAGGAAATAGAAGCAGTCATTAAAGGTCTCCCAACCAAAAAGAGCCCAGGTCCAGACGGGTTTAGTGCAGAATTCTATCAAACCTTCATAGAAGACCTCATACCAATATTATCCAAACTATTCCACAAAATTGAAACAGATGGAGCCCTACCGAATTCCTTCTATGAAGCCACAATTACTCTTATACCTAAACCACACAAAGACACAACAAAGAAAGAGAACTTCAGACCAATTTCCCTTATGAATATCGACGCAAAAATACTCAATAAAATTCTGGCAAACCGAATTCAAGAGCACATCAAAACAATCATCCACCATGATCAAGTAGGCTTCATCCCAGGCATGCAGGGATGGTTTAATATACGGAAAACCATCAACGTGATCCATTATATAAACAAACTGAAAGAACAGAACCACATGATCATTTCATTAGATGCTGAGAAAGCATTTGACAAAATTCAACACCCCTTCATGATAAAAGTCCTGGAAAGAATAGGAATTCAAGGCCCATACCTAAACATAGTAAAAGCCATATACAGCAAACCAGTTGCTAACATTAAACTAAATGGAGAGAAACTTGAAGCAATCCCACTAAAATCAGGGACTAGACAAGGCTGCCCACTCTCTCCCTACTTATTCAATATAGTTCTTGAAGTTCTAGCCAGAGCAATCAGACAACAAAAGGAGATCAAAGGGATACAGATCGGAAAAGAAGAGGTCAAAATATCACTATTTGCAGATGACATGATAGTATATTTAAGTGATCCCAAAAGTTCCACCAGAGAACTACTAAAGCTGATAAACAACTTCAGCAAAGTGGCTGGGTATAAAATTAACTCAAATAAATCAGTTGCCTTCCTCTATACAAAAGAGAAACAAGCCGAGAAAGAAATTAGGGAAACGACACCCTTCATAATAGACCCAAATAATATAAAGTACCTCGGTGTGACTTTAACCAAGCAAGTAAAAGATCTGTACAATAAGAACTTCAAGACACTGAGGAAAGAAATTGAAGAAGACCTCAGAAGATGGAAAGATCTCCCATGCTCATGGATTGGCAGGATTAATATGGTAAAAATGGCCATTTTACCAAAAGCAATCTACAGATTCAATGCAATCCCCATCAAAATACCAATCCAATTCTTCAAAGAGTTAGACAGAACAATTTGCAAATTCATCTGGAATAACAAAAAACCCAGGATAGCTAAAGCTATCCTCAACAATAAAAGGACTTCAGGGGGAATCACTATCCCTGAACTCAAGCAGTATTACAGAGCAATAGTGATAAAAACTGCATGGTATTGGTACAGAGACAGACAGATAGACCAATGGAATAGAATTGAAGACCCAGAAATGAACCCACACACCTATGGTCACTTGATTTTTGACAAAGGAGCCAAAACCATCCAATGGAAAAAAGATAGTATTTTCAGCAAATGGTGCTGGTTCAACTGGAGGGCAACATGTAGAAGAATGCAGATCAATCCATCCTTATCACCCTGTACAAAGCTTAAGTCCAAGTGGATCAAGGACCTCCACATCAAACCAGACACACTCAAACTAATAGAAGAAAAACTAGGGAAGCATCTGGAACACATGGGCACTGGAAAAAATTTCCTGAACAAAACACCAATGGCTTATGCTCTAAGATCAAGAATCGACAAATGGGATCTCATAAAACTGCAAAGCTTCTGTAAGGCAAAGGACACTGTGGTTAGGACAAAACGGCAACCAACAGATTGGGAAAAGATCTTTACCAATCCTACAACACATAGAGGCCTTATTTCCAAAATATACAAAGAACTCAAGAAGTTAGACCGCAGGGAAACAAATAACCCTATTAAAAAATGGGGTTCAGAGCTAAACAAAGAATTCACAGCTGAGGAATGCCGAATGGCTGAGAAACACCTAAAGAAATGTTCAACATCTTTAGTCATAAGGGAAATGCAAATCAAAACAACCCTGAGATTTCACCTCACACCAGTGCGATTGGCTAAGATCAAAAACTCAGGTGACAGCAGATGCTGGCGAGGATGTGGAGAAAGAGGAACACTCCTCCATTGTTGGTGGGATTGCAGACTGGTAAAACCATTCTGGAAATCAGTCTGGAGGTTCCTCAGAAAATTGGACATTGAACTGCCTGATGATCCAGCTATACCTCTCTTGGGCATATACCCAAAAGATGCCTCAACATATAAAAGAGACACGTGCTCCACTATGTTCATCGCAGCCTTATTTATAATAGCCAGAAGCTGGAAAGAACCCAGATGCCCTTCAACAGAGGAATGGATACAGAAAATGTGGTACATCTACACAATGGAATATTACTCAGCTATCAAAAACAACGAGTTTATGAAATTCGTAGGCAAATGGTTAGAACTGGAAAATATCATCCTGAGTGAGCTAACCCAATCACAGAAAGACATACATGGTATGCACTCATTGATAAGTGGCTATTAGCCCAAATGCTTGAATTACCCTAGATCCCTAGAACAAACGAAACTCAAGACGGATGATCAAAATGTGAATGCTTCACTCCTTCTTTAAATGAGGAAAAAGAATACCCTTGGCAGGGAAGGGAGAGGCAAAGATTAAAACAGAGACTGAAGGAACACCCATTCAGAGCCTGCCCCACATGTGGCCCATACATATACAGCCACCCAATTAGACAAGATGGATGAAGCAAAGAAGTACAGACCGACAGGAGCCGGATGTAGATCGCTCCTGAGAGACACAGCCAGAATACAGCAAATATAGAGGCGAATGCCAGCAGCAAACCACTGAACTGAGAATAGGTCCCCTATTGAAGGAATCAGAGAAAGAACTGGAAGAGCTTGAAGGGGCTCGAGACCCCAAAAGTACAACAATGCCAAGCAACCAGAGCTTCCAGGGACTAAGCCACTACCTAAAGACTATACATGGACTGACCCTGGACTCTGACCCCATAGGTAGCAATGAATATCCTAGTAAGAGCACCAGTGGAAGGGGAAGCCCTGGGTCCTGCTAAGACTGAACCCACAGTGAACTAGTCTATGGGGGGAGGGCGGCAATGGGGGGAGGGTTGGGAGGGGAACACCCATAAGGAAGGGGAGGGGGGAGGGGGATGTTTGCCCGGAAACCGGGAAAGGGAATAACACTCGAAATGTATATAAGAAATACTCAAGTTAATAAAAAAAAAAAAAAAAGAAAAAGAAAAGATAGTCTAAATGACAAAGTACAAGCAATAGGGCCCAAGTACAATGTCTAGAACTCATAACAAAAACCGGACAGGGTGGTGAATACAGTAACTCCAGATCTGGAACTTTAGAGACAGCTGGATCCCTGGAACTTGCTGGTCAGCCAGTCTAGCACAGCTGGTGAGTTCCAGAAGAGTGGGAGAACTCCTTTCAAACCAACCAACCAACCAACCAACCAACCATCCAATCATTCATTCATTCATCCAACCAACCAACCAACCAACCAACCAACCAACCAACCAACCAACCAACCATCCATCCAACCAACCAACCAACCATTCACCCAAACCAACCAACCAACCAACCAAACAACCATCCATCCATCCATCCATCCATCCATCCATCCATCCATCCATCCATCCATCCATCCAACCAACCAACCATCTATCCACCTATCCATCCATCCAACCAACCAACCAACCAATCAAACAAATAAGCAGAACCCCCCCCCAAAAAAGGTGTGCATCCACACATATGCATATCTGCACATATACATGTACTTACTCCCATACAAACACACCTGTATACACATAAAAAATTAATTGGTAGTCGATGTAGGATCCATCTCAGTGCAGATAAATTCTAAGGAATGTATATTCAGTACCTGTACATTAAAAACTATTTAGCTAATCAGATAAGAATGATTTCTATTATCTTCATTATTGAAAATGTTTGGTTAACTGATAACATAACTTTGTGCTGTCTTCATCAACCCTTGTTGAAAAATTAAGAGACTAGTCTTTTAGCCTAGGTAAGTCTTTGATACATCAAAGCCTGCTCAAAGATATGGAGGGATTTTAATCCTTAATTGATGAATAAACATGGCCCTAGTACCATGCATATGAAATTCTAGAGTTGAATGTGTACAATGCAAGAGATACATCTGTATGTTCAGTGACCTCAGGATACATACATATAAAGATATTTTTAGAAAAAAATCCTAGGTCAACTAGTTTTAATTTACTTCTTCTGACAAAAATTCAACATACTATAAAATATGATCATTTGAAAGGCAGATGAATTTTTTATCATCATGGTGGTAGTCTTAGAGCATTGTATCTGCTACCTGCTATCCTTAAAATTGTGATTATTTTCTCTCTACATTTTTCAGGTGGCATACAAAGTAATAGGTTTCTTTACTGTTTTTCTGTGCATTCTTACTTTTAGATGATCTTCATTATTACCCAATGTGCTTCCCAACTCCTTTCTCATTCCTCTGCTTGGATTCTTCTCGCCCTTGAGTTCCCTTCCTGTTTCACATGTCTTTTATCACCTTAGTCAAGACCATTTCAGAAGACTATTTCTCTCCTCTCATGGATTTCTTCACACTCAGAATGGCTATCATTGATGAACAAATAAACAATCAGTTCTTCTTAAGACCCCATCCGTATATCCTCTGTTTATCGAAATGAATCTCTTTTCAAATACCTAGACTAGATTTGATGGGCAAGACATAAAGGTACAAGCATTGTCCTATCAAGAAAAGCACAGTTTAAGTGTATCTGGGTTAGAATTAGCAAAGAATTGGGGCTACACAAATTCTGGCTAAGAAACAAAAAACCTTGCAGCAACCAAGGGACCGGGTAGTATTAAAAAAACCAGCATTAGTCAAAGAAGCCAAGAATCTGCAGAACAAGAGATTAAGAAACCGACTCAAAGGTTTAAAGAAGTGGCACTAAGTAGCAGAAGCAAGAGTAAACTGCACTCAGTATTGAAGGAAAAACTTGAAGAATTAAGAACTGCTTTTCATGTTTCCTTCTTCAAACTTGGGAACTAGTCCCATCAAAAGATGGAACACTGAGATATGGGTAAGTGTGAGGGCTTAGCGAGAAGACCTAGCACAGGCTTTAAGTCTCTGAAGTTCTTTCATTCCTTTGTGCTACACATTAGAGTCCATCTACAGATTCTCATTAATTCAGATGGATGAAATAATTCACATACATGCACATACATACACAACATGTACATACATCCACAACATGCACATACATCCACAACCACAATTTGAATGTATTCTGGAGCACATCAGAGTCACATATGTTTACTAATGAACAGATTAGCTTAGAAAAGACATTTGGACAAAGCAACATGCTTTCCCAAACCTAACTTACCAACATTGTTATTGGTCATTACAAGTTAAATACATTTCGTTTCTTGCATAAGTTTCTGAGGGGTTCGATTTGCAGCCTTCTTGACACATATATCATGCAAGCATGCTTACAAGAATGCATGTGTGTGTACATGTGCATGCACGTGTGTTGCATTAAATTTAAGAAGACAAGCATACAGAAAATGCGGTACATTTACACAACGGAGTACTACCTAGCTATTAAAACAATGACTTCATGATTCATAGGCAAATGGATGGAACTAGAAAATGTCATCCTGAATGAGATAACCCAATCACAAAAACCACACATGGTATGCACTCACTGATAAGTGGGTATTAGCCCAAAAGCTTGAATTACCCAAGATACAATCCACAGACCACATGAAACTCAAGAAGAAGGATGAGCAAGGTGAAGATGCTTCAGTTCTTGTTAGAAAGGGGAACAAAAATATTCCTAGGAGGAGATATGGAGATAAAGTTTGAAGCAGAGACTGAAGGAATGGCCATTCAGAGCCTGCCCCACCGGGGATCCAGCCCATGTACATATAACCACCAAAACTAGTCACTATTGGGGATACCAAGAGGTGCATGTTGACAGGAGCCTGATATAGTTGTCTCCTGAGAGGCTCTGCCAGAGCATGACAAATACAGAGGTGGATGCTCGCAGCCAACCATTGAACTGAGAATGGGGTCTCCATTGGAGGAATTAGAGAAAGGATTGAAGGAGATGAAGGAGTTAGCAACCCAATAAGAACAACAATACCAACCAACCAGAGCTCCCGGGGACTGAACCACTATCCAAAGAGTACACATGGACAGACCCATGGCTCCAGCTGCATGTGTAGCAGAGGATGGCCTTGTTGGGCATCATCAAAGGAGAAGCCCTTGGTCCTACCAAGGTTTGATGCCCCAGTGCAGGGGAATATCAGGGAGGAGAGGAGGGGAGGTGGTATATAGAGAAGCATGGGGAGGGGGATGGGATAGGGAGTTTATGGATGGGAGAGTGGGAAAGGGGATAACATTTGAAATTTAAATTAAAAAGTATCCAATAAAAATATAATGAAAAAGAAAAAAAGAAGACAATGAATCAGTAGATGACTTCAAACAACACTTTTAAGTTCAGGGAACCATATAAGCTCATAGGGAATGCTTTCAAATAGTGATATTATATAATTTAAGTTGTCATGCCATTAAACTGGAATTATACCATAGCATCAGGTCTTGATGCCTCCCCAAGAGATGGATCCCAAGTTGGGCTGGACACTGGACCTCCTTTCCCTTGGTCTGTAGGGAGCAGTGTGGCAAAACAAAGATGGCGCCGACATCCAGCCCGTATGATAATGAGGTGATCCGGCGCCCTCCTGTGGGCAACAATAGTACTGCGCATGCGCGGGGGTTTTGCACCTGGAGTCAGTCTGGCTGGGGCGGTACTATGCTAATGGGGTGGTTCATGCTGTGCCAATCTCTGGAGGACAAGTAGCTGGGATGACAGAGAGGTGATAGTGGGGTGACTCGTGCCCCGCCAATCCCTGAAAGAATATTAGCATACTGTTGTGTATATAAGGCAAGCGACTTTGCAGCTCGTCGTTGTCCCCGTATCAGCGATGAAGGTGTCCTGCAATAAAGGCTATTGACAAGGATCTGATGGTGTTGCGTCTTCCTTGCTGGACGAGGTGGGTGCAACATTGGTCTTTTCTCTATTTTTATCCCTGAACTTCTTTTAGACAGGATCAATTCTGGGTCAGAAATTTTGACTCTGGGTTAGTAACACAGTCCCTCCACTTGAGGCCCCATCTATGGAGGTGGACTCTGTGAGTTCCCTCTCCTCACTGCTGGGCATTTCATCTAAGGTCCCTCCCGTTGAGTCCTGAGAGTCTCTCACATCCCAGGTCTCTGGTACTTTCTGGAGGATTGCCCCACTTTTCACCCCCTCCCACCTCTGAGGCCGCATATTTCCATTCATTCTGCTGGCCTTCTGGGCTTCTCTTTTGTCCCATACCCCTAAACCTAATTCTGTTTCCCCTTTTCCCTTACCCCTCCCCTCTCTCACCCAGGTCTTTCCCTCCCTCTGCCTTCTGTGATTATTTTGTTCCTCCCTCTAAGTGGGATCAAAACATCCTCACTTGGGGCTTTCTGCTTGTTAAATTTCTTAAATTCTGCCCTTCT
Source organism: Rattus norvegicus (assembly GCF_021556685.1). Taxonomy (NCBI): domain Eukaryota; kingdom Metazoa; phylum Chordata; class Mammalia; order Rodentia; family Muridae; genus Rattus; species Rattus norvegicus. The sequence continues at coordinate 56,423,243 of NC_141544.1, read as the reverse complement.
GTCCAGCCCTTTCTGTTGGGACAGATTGTTAGCTAGTCTGCTCCCCAGAAGAGGCTATATCTGGAGGCATACCAGATGATCCACTGCACTCAGAACATTTGTAGGACTCCCAAAGTCCTACAGTTGCACCTGGGAGCCCAGTAGACTTGGAGACACATCACACTCCAAAACTCCCCCGGCTGAATACCACTTCCCTTCTGCCCTCTCCTTTCTGCTGAGACAGACTGCTAGCTGGTCTGCTCCCTGGAAGACACCATATTCTGAGGCATATCAGAAGAACCTCTGCACTCAAAGCATTTGATACCACATCCTGAGGCATCCCAGGAGATCCACAGCACCCAGGGCACCACAGCTTGAAGGCACCCCAGGAGTTCCTCTGTACACAGGGCAACTGGGTCAACTGTACACAGTCTGAGGACCTCCCAGGGGCTCTGTGGCATTCAAGACAACTGACCAAAAAGACTGAAAGCCTCCCTGGAATTTGATTGCACACAGGGAAGCAGAAAACACAGTCCATAGGCCCTCCTGGAGAACAGCTTCACACAGGACAATAGTTTGACTGCTCCTCTGAAGACTGGACAATCTGAAGCCCTCCCTGGAGATCTACTGCAGACAGAGCAATAAATCTCTGTTTCTCTGCTTCTCTGAAGACCCTGCAGTTGGTAGGCCTCACAGGAGGTCTGCTATAGCCAGGGCCACAGGCCTACCAGGACACCTGTAGCATCCCAGGGACAAAAGAGGCAGACTCCAGAAAGAGTCACCCAGACCAGCAAATACCAGAGATAACCAAATGTCGAGAGGCAAACGCAAGGCCATAAGCAACAGAAGCCAATATATGTGAGCATCATCAGAACCCAGATCTCCCACCACAGCAAGCCCTGCATACACCAACACACCTGAAAATCAGGAAGCTAAAGTAAAATTCTATCTCATGAAGATAATAGAGTCCTTCAAGGAATCAGATATAAATAACTCACTGAAAGAAATACAGGAAAACACAGGTAAAGAGGTAGAAGCCCTTAAAGAGGAAACAAATAAATCCCTTAAAGAAATATAGGAAAATTCAGTCAAACAGGTGAAGGAATTGCATAAAGTGGTCTAAGACCTAAAAGTGGAAGTAGAAATAATAAAGAAAATACAAATGGAGGCAAATCTGTAAATGGAAAACCTAGGAGAGGTCAGGAATTACAGATGTAAGCATCACCAATAGAATACAAGAGATAGAAGAGAGGATCTAAGGTAGAGAAGATACCTTAGAAGAGATTGACAAAGTTGTCAAAACATTAAAAAAATAAAAAACCAAAAAACTCCTAACCTAAAGCATCCAGGAAATTCAGGACACAATGGAAAGACCCAATCTAAGAATAATTGGAATAGAGGAGAAAGAAGATTCCCAGCTCAAAGGACCTGAAAATGTCTTCAAAATCATAGAAGAAAACTTCCCCAACCTAAAGAGGAAGATGGCCATAACACACCTATTAGAATTATACCAGATTTCTCAACAGAGACTCTGACAGTCAGAAGAGCCTGGTCAGAGGTCATGCAGACTCTAAGAGAACACAAATGCCAGCCCAGGCTACTATACCTAGCAAAACTCTCAATCAACATAGATGGAGAAACCAAAATATTCCAGGACAAAACCAAATTCGAACAAAATTTGTCTACCAGTCCAGCCCTACAGAGAATCCTAGAAGGAAAACTCCAACACGAGGAAGGTACCTACAGCAAAGAAAAGACAAGATATTAAGCATCTCACAACATAGCCAAAAGGAGAATACCACAAGCACATAAAGCCACCTACAAAAGCAAATATAAAAGGAACAACAGTCATCTGTCTTTAATATCTCTCAATGTTAATGGACTCAACTCACCTATAAAAAGACATATGCTAACAGACTGGATACACAAACAAGATCCAGCATTTTGCTGCATACAAGAAACAAACCTCGATACAAAGACAAACACTATCTTAGAGTAAAAGGATGAAGAAAGGACTTCCAAGCAAACGGTCCCAAGAAACAAGCTGGAGTTGCCATCCTAATATCCAATAAAGTAGACTCTCAACCAAAAGTTATCAAGTGTGATGAGGAAGGACACTTCCTACTCATCAAAAGGAAAATTCACCAAGAGAAAGTCTCATTTCTGAACATCTAATGCACAAATGTAAGGGCATCCACATTCATAAAAGAAACTTAACTAAAGCTCAAAACACATATTGAACCCTACATAATAATAGTGGGAGACTTTAAAACCCCAGTCTCACCAATGGACTGGTCATTGAAACAGAAACTAAACAGAGAGATAGTGAAATTAATAGAGGTTATGAACCAAATGGATTTAACAGGTATCTACAAAAACATTTCACCCTAAAACAAAAGAATATACCTTCTTCTCAGCACCTCTTGGTACCTTCTCCAAAATTTACCATATAAATGGTCACAAAACAGGCCTGATACAAGAAGATTGAAATAATCCTATGCACCCTGTCAGACCACCATGGCCTAAGGCTGATCTTCACTAACAACAAAGACAACAGAAAGCCCACATACACATGGATGCTGAACAATGCTCTACACAATGATAACTTGGTCAAGGATGAAAGAATTTAATGAAAATGTTGGCACATCATATTCAAATCTATGGGACACAACGAAAGCACTGCTAAGAGGAAAATTCATATCACTAAGAGCCCTGGTAAAGAAACTGGAGAGATATTACACTAGCAACTTAACAGCATACCCGAGAGATCTAGAACAAAAAGAAGCAAACTCATCCAAGAGGAGTAGAAGGCAGATAATTGTCAAAATCAGGGCTAAAATCAACCAAATGAAACAAAGAGAACAATACAAAGAATCAACAAAACCAAAAGCTGATTGTTTGAGAGAATCAACAAGATAGATTAACCCCTAGCCAAACTAATGAAAGTGCCCAGAGGCAGTATCTAAATTCACAAAATCAGAAATGAAAAGGGAGACATAATAAAAGCAATTTACTGCAAACCAAAAGCCAATTATCAAGTTAAATGGAGAGACACTTGAAGCAATTCCACTAAAATTGGGGACAAGACAAGGATGCCCTTACTCCAAGTGCTAGCTAGAATAATAAGAGAACAAAAAGAGATCAAGGGAATAAAAATTGGAAAAGAAGAAATAAAGGTATCACTATTTGCAGATATGATAGTATTTGTAAGCAACTCCAAAAATTCTGCTCGAGAACTTCTCCAGCTGATAAACAACTTCAACAAAGTGCCCAGATATAAAATTAACTCAAACAAATCACTAATCTTCCTTTATACAAATGATAAACAGGCTGAGAAAGAAATTAGGGGGAAAATCTCTCTTCACAATAGCCGCAAATAATATAAAATATCTTGGGGTAACTCTAACCAAACAAGTGAAAGATCTGTATGACAATAACTTCAAGTCTCTCAAGAAAAAACCTGAAGAAGATCTCAGAAAATGAGAGATCTTCCATGCCCATGGATTGGCAGAATTAACATAGTAAAAATGGTCATCCTACCAAAGGCAATTCAATGCAATCCCCATCAAAATCCCAGCACAATTTTTCAAAGACATGGAAAAAGAAATTCTCAAATTCATCTGGAAAGGCAAAACCCCAGAATATGGAAAACAATTCTTAAAAATAAGAGAATGGCTGGGGGAATCACCATCTCTGACCTCAAGCTCTATTACAGAGCAATAGTGATAAAAACTGCATGGTGTTGGTACAGAGACAGACAGGTTGATCAATGGAATAGAAGTAAAAACTCAGAAATAAACCTACACACTTCCACACACTTGATCTTTGACAAAGAAGCCAAAAATATACAATGGAAAAAGAAAGCATCTTCAATAAATGGTGCTGGTCTTACTGGCTGTCTGTATGTAGAAAAATGAAAATAGACCCATATTTGTCACCTTGCACAAAGCTCAAGTTTAAGTGGATCAAGGACTTCAACATAAAACCAGATACACTCAACCAGATACACTCAATCTAATAGAAGAGAAAATGGGAAAGAGCCTTGAACTCATTGGCATAGGGGGAATTTCCTAAACAGAACTCCAATTGCTCACATTCTAAGATCATGAATTGATAAATGGGACCTTGTGAAACTGGAAAGCCTCTGTAAGGCAAAGGACATAGTCAATAAGACATATCAGCAACCTGCAGATTGGGAAAAATTTTTACTTAACTCCATATTCAACAAAGGGCTAATATCCAAAATATATAAAGAACTCAAGAAGCTAACCACCAAAAACAAAACAAAACAAAAAAACAAAAAACAAAACCAACCCTATTAAAAAAAATGGAGTATAGAACTAAACAGAGAATTCACAACAGAGCAATCTCAAATGGCTGAGAAGCACTTAAAGAAATGTTGTCTTGTTGCTCTAGCTAGAACTTTGAGTACTATATTGAACAGATATGAGGTGAGTGGGCAGCCATATCTTGTCCCCAATTTTAGTGAGATTGCTTCAAGTATTTTTCCATTGGATATTGGAAGCCCAGTATTCTTGATAAGAATTTTTTTCTTCTAAATACCACAGCATTGTACATGACTTAAAAAAATTATTTGTCTGGTTTACAATTTTGCTGCCCAAGAAGACAAAGTTTTTAGGCTAAAGTTGTGTGTTCTTTTCCAGTTCTGTTCATGATTTATATTTAGTTTCTCACATACAGTTTTGACTCACAATGGCTACTCATGTACTCATCCAATGAATACTGACTGATCCTGGCCCTCACAGAGTTTTGTGGTTTTACAAGACAGAAGTGGTCCCATGGACTGGAAAACAAGCAGAGAAGGATGTGGGTGGATAAATCTACAAACTGAGTGTCTCTCTGAAGTGTAGTATGAAGATGATCTGCTGGGTGTTGGGCATTTGATAGTACACATGCTTTTGACAAACACAAGTGTTAGCAATGAAAGTTGTGTCAACATCTGAAGGAGCTGTAGAATAGCAGTATTTAACTAGGGAAGATACAGAACTGACACACGGAGAGAAGACAGACACTAGAAAGGGCACACAAGTAAACCGGACTAAAATCCAATCTCCAGAATATTCTCAGGTGAGGTATAAGATTCCATCGTAATTGGAAAGTATTTGCTCTCTATATGAGAAGAGCCAGCGAGAACAATGAAGGTGACTCAACTAAGAAGCAGGGCATTCTGGGAAAGAGCAGAGGGTGAGGGCAGTTCATAGGGTCCTCTGCCTCCTCTTTTTATTGTTCTGTTGCTTCTTGCCTCAAAAGTGGCTTCAGCATTTTCTCTTTTCTGTATCTCCATGTCACCCTGGAAAGATCTGAAGGTTAGATCCGGTGTCTGGCTACCAGTGCAAACTCCGATTTGCGTCTTAAAGTAAAAGATTCTTACATAGAGGTCCCTGAGAGATCCTGAGGACAGAAGTGCTTTGGGGGACTTGGGAAAGGACCAGTCTCTTTGATTTCCCGGGAAAGGCTACCACAACACAGCCCTCAAGGTCAAAGATCAGTTTTACACTGAACAAGAAATTGCAAATTTTGACTTTTTGATGAGTTCACAGAGAGGTCACAAGGACTAGTTCCTACACACACTGCCAGTAACAACAGATCTGTTCACAATGCAGAAAACACGAAAAGAAAAGAAAGGGAACAAAAAATCTGGGATATTGTTTCAAAGTCTGTATGGATGAATTTTAAAACTTGATGAAATGATTGATCAACTGACTGTAAAATTCGATCAGACTGGTCAAAGAACAGCATGGCTTAGAAGGTAATTGTAAACTTAGAGCCTCAAGCAAGCAAGGCAAGACCAATGCTTGTAGCATTGAGCATAGAGTCTTGTTTTTAGAGTACAGTCACAACTGGTTTCTCCCTGTGTCTGTTCTGTGCCTAGATGATGTCCCTCTGCACACTTGACTGACATTTCACTCCTCTCTGCTACTGTAGATAATAGTCTGAGGGAACCTTGGAAACCAGGCCCTGGGCTGCACAGATCAACTGTCTACAAAGCTCAAAGCGCTGCTGAAAGACTGGGTCATCACTATTAAACTCAAGATTCTTTCTTGACCTGGCAGAACATCACAGATATCTGTGTTTGGAGAACCCAGGTAGCCTTAAAGGCAGCCTCGTTCATGTATAATAGGTCGTCCAAAGAGTCCTGCTCTCAGGGCTTATACCCAGCTATCCAGGCCCTTTCCAACAACAAACCTTGTAGGAGAGGGTGTAAGCTTTGTCGGTGAGCTATTATTTCATCCAGCAAGGGTTCCTTTATCTTTAAAGATACACTGGGGATAGACATGCAAATGAAACAAAGGGACTTTCAACCCAGAGACTATTAGTATATACAATTATTATAGCTGTGGGGGATGTAGCAAGATAAAACTTAGTTGAAAGCCCAACTGGAGTAGGAAGAGAAGACACTGTAGAAAAAAAGATCAAAATCCCTTTATACCACCCAGTTACTATAATGTGAGGCAGGTGGAGGAAAAGCCTGCTTTTGATCCTGGATTTTAGGATAAAGGCCTTATTGTTTTTAATGGAAACATCGCCTCCATATTGAAAAGTGAGTCTCCATAGCTGAGCGCTCCCTTTTGTACGAAATTAGGGACCATAGAGAGCCAGTTCTGAGTTCTGCTTTTTCTCATGGTGAAGGTGTAACGCACTATTCTCCATAGCTGGACCTCAAGAGTGGGCCTGCTGAGCTTAGCGGCTGTTCTCTGGCTTTCTCAGAAAGCATGTCAGATAGCACCACCTTGGAATGCTGCCGAGTGCTCCAGAGCAGCCTGCTGAGAAAGCCCTTCTGACGGTCAGTTTGGAAGGAGGTATAAGAAGAAGAAGAAAAAAAAAGAGGCGAGGGTTAATGACTCCCTTCGAGAGACTTGCTGGCAGGGGTGTTCACCTCAAATGGAAATTTCAGAAGTTTCTGTACCGCTCACAAGAGCATTCCTGGAGTTGAGTAGTGGGAAGCTAGGCCAAGCATAATGTAGGGACTCTGCCGAACACAGCTCTGTCTCCAGGAACTCATCATCATCATCAAATCGCATTTATTAAAAGCCCACACGCATATGGTGCAGAACAAACCACATTAAACAAGCAGAGTTGAGTTGCTGGTCCTCTGGAGGGCCACAATTTCAAACGCTGAGAAAACAACCTTCGCTTCTGTTAGGCTACAGCCTCACAGCCCTAGAACACTGGGAGGGGAGGTTAATATGGGCATTAATGGGAAGACATAATATTACACTAAAATATCAGCCAGTAGAGACTCTGTTTATTTAGACTTTCTCAGTGGACAGTTCAGTCTTATTTGCTGATATTATTGCAAAAACAAATATTGTTTCCATGCTACAAAGTAGCATATTTATATATTTATATTTATATATTATTTATATATTTATATGTGTGTGTGTATACACACTGATGGAAGAAGCAACTTGATTTTGAGGTTTAGAGAAATTAAATAACTTCCCCCATAAAAGCAAAGCTGTTAATTGGAGCCAGGATTTGGACCCAAGCTTGCTGAAATCCAAAGATCATACCAGACCATATTTCTGTTTGGAATTTTGGTGGCACATGCTTTCAATCCCAGCACTCAGGAGGCAGAGGCAGGTAGAACTCTGTGAGTTTGAGGCCAGACTGGTCTACAGAGCAAGTTTCAGGAAGACAGGGCTACACAGAAACCCTGACTAGAGAATCCCAAAGCAATATAACAACAACAGCAAAATGAAATGGCAGTTATTCTGCGTGGTTCATAGAACATTTACATTTATGATAATATTTTATATACTTCTATAGCATGACTTTATGGCCATAGTGAAGTCCATAAGCCTTGTAATTTGGCTCCTTATTTGAAATAGTATCACTTTTTTTCCATTAATGCGTGAAGCATTTACTTTGGAGTGGTAGACAGAATAGTGGGACGGGCAGTTTTCAGCAGCCTTGAACTAGAACAGTTTATATAGAACACTGAATGAAGCAGAAAGCATAATTAGACAGAATTACCTCAACCATAGAAATGAATACTTTTTATAACAAAGCATGTTGGTTAATAACTCAGTTCAAAGGGATAGAAAAGGGTTCGAAGAAGTTTCAGTATATTCCCTTTACTAGCTTTCCTCACTTAAGACAGATCACCAAAGGGAGTTTAGGGAGCTGTACAAAATGATATCGGTTGAAGACTATGACCTTCTACCCTCAGTAGGGTCCCCTGTTTGTGAGAACTGAGCATGAAATGGTACCTTGGGAGGTAGAGAGGTAAATAGTAACACAGGTAAATTTTTAAGACAGTTGTGTTGACTAGTTTTTGGTCAACTTGATACTTACTAGTTATCTGAGAAGACAGGGAACGTCAATTGAGAAAAATGCCTCCATCACATTGGCCCATAGGAAGTCTGTGGTGTATTTTTCTTGATTAATGATTGGTGTAGGAGGACGCATCCTACAGTGGTACGATGGAAATACCCTTGACTGGGAAATCCTGGATTTTAAAAAAAAAAAGCAGTAGTTGTAGAAAAAGGCAGCAAGTAGCATTTCCTCTATGGTCTCTATTTCAGTTCCTACCTCAAGTTCCCTCAAGGACGGGTGGTTACCTGGAATTGTAAAGTGAAGTAAACACCTTCATCCTTATAGCTGGTTGTGGTCAGTGTTTATCACAGTAACAGAAGGTAATAGAAAAGCAAATCAACTTAAAAGTAGAGGGAGCTTCAGTAAGGAGACTGCGCAGCTGACAAGACACATCTTGTGTGTGAGTAAGCTTAGCTCTTAGGTCCTTAGCCAAAGACTGTTTCATCACTCCATATTTGTATTCACTAATGGCCATATGGTATTTTTATTTCCTCGAAGAATATTATAACTAAATATATTGCCCCATCTGCTTACTACTCTGTTTTTTATGAATATATTTCTCGATAATTCCAATCTTTAATTTGCTAGTTTGAAGATGCTGACCTTATTCTTTCTGTATTATTTTATAGATATTATTTGCTGTCCTTCTTTGATTTTTATAACCATATTCTCCCAATATTTCAGGAACTAATATTTAAACTCCTTACTGCTGAAGTGTGTAGTAGATACTGTGACTTCCTCCAGATCTGAGGCACCCATTTCCACTTTCATGGTGAGTACTGACGAAGCTACCTCAACCTGGAAGCTCTTTCAAGATTACTCAGGCAGAGGGTGCTGCTTCATTCACAAGTGTGCTTTCTCCTTTGAGCCAGCTTACATGACATAATTGAAAAATAAGAGTGTTCAGGGACTTTGCTTCTCTCCCTAAATTTTATCTAAAAACTTCTGAAGGACCAGTTTAGCTTCACAGCTACTCAGTAGGATAGACTGTGGCTCTGGTTGTAACAACTGTACATTACAGTTCAACTTCTCCCTCTTCCTAGTACTTGGTCTTTACTCCCGAGTGTTGCTTCAGCTTAAAATTTGTTTCCCAGAGAACTTTGTGGGAATACCATTTAGAGTAATCTAATAAATAGCATCTTAATGTGGAATTGTGGGGCTAGGTAACCTACAGTCTAGATCATTGGTGCGGATGGGGTTCTGGTTGCTAAGGGAATGAAGTGGGAGGGGATACTGGAGCACCATCAAGCACTAGCTGGTGTGTAGAACAGTTCTACAGAAGTAGGATTTGGTTTTGAAACTGAAAAATAAGTTCTTTTCTCATTCAATACAACTCAACTGCAGTTCCCCTCCCTCAACTCCTTCCAGCTTTCCCCCAACCTTCTTTCTTCCCCCCACCCCTGTTAATTTCCTCTTCAAAACACAGTAACCCTCCAAGAGATGACAGGCAAACATGAACGAACAAGACACAATGAAATAAGGTGGAAGCCTTGGTGATAAGGCAGCCTAATAAGAAGAAATGAGGTCCAAGAGCAGGAGTCAGAGACATACTTTCTCCCACCATAAAGAGTCCCACAAAGCCACCAAGTTAACAGCTGTAATATATATGCAGAGGACCTGATACAGACGGACTCATGGAGCCTCTGCGCTTTTTCTTCAGTCTTTGTGAGACCATATGAGCCCTGTTCATTAGGAATTATCCAGCCGGCAGAGTCAAATCGCTTTTACTAGCTGCCAGAAATGTACCAGAGAAATCTACCTTAAAGATTCCACACTATTTAACGAAAAGTGTGGAAGTCAAAGTGCTCCTTTAACAAATTCAAAGCAAGTTTTATCTCCTGTAACCACAGGGGAAAGTGAGCTATGGGTCAACTGCAGGGCTTCATACTGGGGTAGTATAAACCCAGAATAGGTCCAAAGTAGAAAGCTGGGTAGATCCTGAGACTTGCAGTGGTAACTTCTGGGTTGTTGTCCTCACAAATCTTGAATCATTAGATTTCCTTAAGTTCTCTGGGCCCAAGGGCCAGAAGGCAAGGCTCATTCCACACTTCAAATGCTAGTACTTTGAAAGCAAACATTATTTCAGCAGCTAGTCTTATTTCTGCCCCAAGACATCGTCTAAATGCGTAGAAGCAGTTCACAACACAGCCCAGCAACAAATGTAATATTTCAAATGCCAAGTTTTCAGAAGCTTCCAGAAGACAATGTTAAAGTCTGGTGGAGACTGGATTTGTGAGGCTGTAAGTTAGTATAGTTGTATTTTAATTTATACTTTAGGTAGGGCATGGAATCAAATCTAGGGCCTTGCACATGCACAGCATCATTGATCAATAACCCTAGACTATATGCAAACAATGTTTCAGGAAATAGACCAGTGGCATTAAGTATACTTTTCTACAGATTCAGAAATTCTTCTTTAGATTTTGCTTATACATAATTTCTCTGGTAAAAAAAGATAATAGAGGGTGACCAGTAACTGCACACGGCAGAACAGAGCTACCTAGAGAAACAAAACACAGGTACTCCAGGTGCCTCGCATCTCCATTGGCCTCAGCAGATCCTCAGGCATCAGGACTCCTTTTTATTTTTGCTTTCAGTGTTCCTGGAATACGGGCATTTAAGATCCAGATTTACTTGTCGTAATGGAACAGTTATCAAACAAAACCTTCTTGGGGTAAAGAAAGATGCTTGAGCTGGCATAGTCTCACAGTTTGGCTTATACTCGTAAATTCTGTACACTCTGCAAGAAGAAAGCACAGCTGACTGGCATTATTCATGTCACATTCACTATAACCACGGAAAATTTGTAGCACTTTTCCCATTGAAATGTCACAATGATTTCAACAGTGAAAATTCATTGCAAGCAGTTGTGCATAGTAATTATTGTCCTCTTCAAATGCCAGACGGAGCATCTATTCGTGCTTCCGTTATGTTCTTGATTCCTGATCGCACACACATGCACACACACACACACACACACACGCACACACACGCACACACACACACACACATGCACACACACGCACACATACACACACACACATGCACACACATGCACACACACACACATGCACACACTCGCACACACACACACATGCACACACACGCACACATACACATGCACACACACGCACACACACACACACATGCACACACACACACATGCACACACTCGCACACATACACACACACACACACACACACACACACACACCATTTCTCATATACAACTCAGAACAATTATCTTAAGGGGCAAAAAGGAAAAATACATATATATATTTAAAAATCCAACAGATAAAGGCCTTATATGTTAGCACATGAGTCCTAATATTTGAGGAAGAAAGTTATATGATATCAAATATGGTTTTCAGTTAGTGAGATAGAGAACATGCCTTCAACAGAAAAATGAGATCCTTCAACATGTTTTGAAAAATTCACCAGCAACTTGCTAATAGATCTATTTTTATTTGAAGCTATCATGCTGAACCTTAGAATTTGTTCCATAGACCGAGTTGGGGCTTTAGCTCAGTGGTACAGCATTTGCCTAGCAAGCTCAAGGTCCTGGGTTCAGTCCTCAGCTCTGGGGAAAAAAAAGAATTTGGTTCATAGACCTGGTTTTATTTTCTTCTGAAGGATTTAAAGAAGTGATTCCCAGAAACTTGAAGCGAATTTAATCTTTACAAACAGTTTCCTCCCCTAGAATGATACGTTTGAATATATAGAATTCCAGTGTGCACATGACCAAATGATTTCTTTAACGGGCTTCAAGTTAGATTTAGGTCCTTTGGGTTATATAACATTTGCTTGTGCATGGTTCAGTTTGTTAATGGATTCAATGATTAAAAGACACCCGGCTGTTTAAAATGTTTTCAAAGTAAATTATCAAATTTGGAACTTGTCTTGAGAAAGAGTTCAAGGTAAATGTAAAATTATACTGTGCTATACTAAACACTGTAAATGAAAGAGATGGTATCTAGACTAGCAATTTTGAGGTTTTTAAAAGTATTTTTTTCTATTCTTGCACGTAGAACTATCTTTGTGACATTGCTATTTATGTCTCCTAATTATCCTTTTGAAAGGTGATAGATGTTCTACATATATACATGCATATTATATACGCATACACACACATATATGCATACACACATTTTATATATTTTTTTCTCTGGTAAAATATATTATATATGTATATATCTATATATACTTGAGACAGGTTTTAATGCATCTCTGGTTGGCTTTGAATTCAGAATGTAGCTGTCTCCATCTCCAGAGCACTGAGCTCCAAGGCAGTAGTGTCCTACCGTGTGTCTACAGTGCTGTGGATCTAACTCAGGGTTTTGTGCATTGGAGGCAAGCACTACAGCAAATGCACTACATATGTATCTCCCCAATATAATTTTTGAGACAGAAATGGCCTTTCAATTTTGTAATAAAACCCACCCACCATTTCCTGATCATACATTGTTACCAACATTACCGTGAAAATTAGTAACTTTTGAATCTGAACCTAAAGGTCTTTGACAGCCTCTGCAGCATGTAGGAGCCTAAAACTTCCACCTCTGCTCTGTTCTTTTGTTTTCCAACTTCTTTCTGTAGGGCTGAGCAAGGCTGGAAAATCCCATTCCGACTCTGGTTTCTGTTGCCCTTTTGTTTCTGGTATGTGTCTCTTTAATAAAGAGAGCGTCTGATTCGGTTCTTAGTTTATTGCTATTTACTGTTTTTAAAGAGTGTGGTCATTCTCTGCTCTGTCCCTTCAGGGGGCCCCACTTCAGATCAGCCAGGCTGCTACTTACCGGGTGTTATAAGTAGAAGAGGGAAAGACAGGTTTTCTGGACTTCTTCACCCAGCATATATATATATATATATATATATATATATATATATATATATATATATATATATATATATATATATGAAGTTGAATGTGATTCAGAGTTATACTGTCAGACTTGTTACACAGCCCCACCCAAGGCTATTTACTTCTCTTGGCGTTTGATTTCATGCAGGCCAATTAGAAGGAGTCCCAGGAGTCAATTTCTTGTTTTGAAAAGCAGTTAGCTGTTTGTCAGAGTTGATCATACCCAGAGAGCAGGGACTTCTAAGGCCAGCTCCAGCAAATGATTATAGGAAAAAGAATCTGGGAACACATGCTGTGTTGCTGGATTCAATCACTGAAAACTCTGAGTCAAAGGTCTCCCCTTTCTGCCTCAACGTTTCCATCTGGCACATGGGGATGTGGCAGAGTATAAGGATTGTGTTATACTAGGTTATACATTTAAATATTTGTAAAGGCTTGCCAGTTCCTGCAATCCCCCTATAAAGGGATTCGCATTTGATGATGCTATGGCTGATAGAACCAATATATATTTAAGAACATTGCCCTGCAGAAGCACTGTGGGAGATTATAAACCAATAAGCATGCCTGAAACATTACTATACAGACCAAAAACAAACTATACAATATGAATTTAGGTTCCTATGCACAAAGAAGAAATCTCATCGGACCAGTCAAGTTAGATGCCCAATGAACAGAGAGAATATTGGTGTGTTTGCACATTTAAAATCTAAGTATTCGAGCCTATAGATTCTAAAGAAGTTATTTTCAGTTAAACTTTTTATTTTTTTTAAATTAAGGCAGCACACAGTTCCAATTTCCTAATGTTTCTAGCAAGCCATGTGACTCTGATATTGACAGAGGTTTGTTACATTGGAGGCTAGAAAGCCAGGGTTTCTTTAGTACAGACTCTCTGCTGGAGTCATGACATCTTTCTGCTGCGTCTCTTGCACATGCTTTGATTTCATGATCCTCCCTACTGCTTGATCTGACCTTTTCAATACCATGTTAAACCATCAGTCACTCTCTAGTGCTTACTTGGAATATTTTCAGAGTGAGCATATGGATTTTATAGTAAGTCTTTATAACATCATTTTGACTCCTTGGTAACTTTTTTGCAACATAATATTATTTGCATTATATTGAATCATGTATATTTTGTTGGCCAGGATGAGATTAGAGTGTAATATAGAGAACATGTTTTTAAAGCCATTTATGTAAAAATGAGAATGTGGAAGAATGCCACTGTCATCTAGCTATTGACTGGCAGGATATATAATGTACACCACTGGCACAGAACAGAATTTGAAATGATTTAGTAGAGAGAATAAAATAGCTTTGCTGAAACCCAAGGAGCGAACATCTCACACATCCTCCTAGAATCTGAGCAGAGAGCATTAATATTTATGTCCATTCTAACGAAGTGCATAAACCTTTGTCATATCATTGGATCTGGACTCTCCAAAACCGATGTAAGAGAACGCATGGGACAGATAGTTCCTTCCATTTTAAGGATCTAAATCAAGGCAATTATAACATTTCACCTGGTGGGGTTTTTTTTACTTTTGTTTTTAATCATTGAAAACAAGTCTGGATTGTTAACTGTCAGGTCTGTCAGAAGCTAGGCAGGCATAGATAGGATTTGGTGTCAGTTTATTCTCACTTCCCATGAAGTACAGGGCTGCATCAGGGATGCTTTGCCTGAGCACTGATCGATGTCTAGAACAGGACCACCCAACCGTTAGTGTGGTGAGTGGAGAGACCATCAAAGGAACCCCACTGACAGCTAATTCATCCAGCACAACCTGTTTCATAGCAATTTATAATTTATTAAACGATGTCCTACTGTTTCCTCTTTTGAGTCTCACAAAGCCCCTTTTGTCTAAGTTAGGTATATAAAAATATTCCTATTTTATAGGTAGGGGAGTGCATACTTGGAGCGAGGAAGAAACTTGCCCAGTGTTGTAAAGTGTAAGTGGTCACTGGTGCTCACGTTAGTTCTAGGGACTCTAAGTCCAGTGCTCAGTCTCCAGAGACCACAAGTCAAATGATGCAGAGAACGAGTCTACAAATAATAGAAACTATGTCTTTGCTGGCATGTGCTTAATATCAGGCTGAAGTGCTCCAGGGCGTCTTTAATTTCTGAGCTATTCAGATGCTGAGAATTCTCTTTAATGGTGATTACTGATGTGGCCACTTATGTTTTTGTTTGAGGGAGTGAAAAATCCTTTACCGTCCAAGCTGTTAAATAAACCAGATGTGCTCAGAAAAGCATATGATAGATTTAAGTTGCAGAATGCAGTTCTTCTCAGGTGAAAATAGCCCCAGTGTATTTTTATCTTTACCGAGAACCACAGCTTGTTGCATATAGTAATGAGAAAAGCAGTCGAGGTGGTAAACGTTCTTTAAGCCCCTTCCTCTGCCACATCGCTCCAAGGGCGGGGGACCAGGAAACATAACAGACGTGTGATTGGTGTTATGTGTGGACTAAGAATGTCTCCCAAGATTGCCCCTTAAAATTCTGATCAGGGCTGCCCTGTTAAATGAAAACCACTCTGCCCAGTGGCTCCCATTTAACCACCTTGAAACACCATTCAAATAGAGGAGTCTCCATAGAGGAATCTTCTTTTTGCCCACCCTTGTTAACTAATAGTTTCTCCTGCAGCTACCTGCCACAGAAATGACACTTTGACCTAAGCTGAAAGGGGACTTTCTAGCAAGGCTTCAGGTATGAGGGGAAGCTATGGAAGAGAAAGATTTGTTTGTTTTTAAAGACTCTGTTGTCCCCAAAGAAAAAGTAACCAGTTCACGATTCTGTTGTGGGTTCTGGAAACTGAAGGACAAAGAATGTTCAACTTACACGCCTGTGTGTAAATTTTATAGGCTATATCTACAAAAATTTGATATCTTTCTCCTAGAATAATTAAGTCAACAGTCAGTTATCTAAGCATTTAAACTTGCCTTAAAGTGAAAGTTATCATTTATTTACCTAAAGCAACCGATTTTCATTACTTGTTAACTGGCTTCCTACTGATCTTAAGCTGCTGTCCACTCTAGGGAAAAAGAGAAAACTTCTAATTCTTATTTTTAGGCAACACCATTAAGATAAGAACGGTGCATTTAAAGCAAATTGGGATGATACAGTAAGTGTGCAGTTTTATAAATATAGAGAAGGAGACAAGGCTTTCTGAGAAAAATATAGACTTTACCCCAGTCTTTGTGAACTTTCCAAAATGGACCAGGATCTGTGGCTACAACTCAGTAGTATTCTGTTTACCTAAAACACACAAAGCCCTGAGCATGATCCCAACATTGAAATGATCAGAAACAGCTATTTTAGTCCCCCTACTCTGGCACAGATACTTTTTTACTTTCCGTGTATTTCCCACCATGAAATGTTCTCAAGTGCAGTTAATTATTTGAGGTGTCTGGATCATAAGGTAAGGAGGATTATAACCCTCAGGTGAATTTCCACATGTAGAAAAAAATAAGAAAGTATCCAAGACGCTGATGGTGGTCTCTCATACAGTAAGTGTGAGATAGAATCGTGGGAATAGTGAGGAGATAGGCTTGGAATTGATGTTTGGGTCCTCGTCAGAATTCATGCTGAGATTCTTAGAATTCATTTAATGCCAAAAGAGTAATAAGTAACGACATCTGGCCACGTAATTTAAAAACCCTTAGAAAAGCAGACTTTCTCTATTAACCTCTTGCTTAAATTTTACAGACTGTTTCTAGAGTAAGCCAGCGTAGCCTGGCAACTAAGAAGACATCTTAAAGAGTTTGAGGCTCCTCAGATAATGGTTTGATAAGTTTTTTTTTTCAGTCCACACTAAAGGTGAGGAATCCTTTCAACTATTCAGTAAATTAATCACATAACTAGAAGTTATCAAAATGTCCTGTTCCAATCCTCTTCATCCAAAAGGTAATAATTGTGCGTAAGTAGGAAGTGGCTATTTTGTATTCTACAATACTTAAAAAATAAGATGTCCATAATGATTGTAACATAAGGAAATGGAAGAGAATTAAAATCATCTTCTGTTTGTTGAATAGCTTGAGCAAGATCTATTTCAGATCTGAGAACAAATAGATAGAGAATGAGAGTCCCCCCCACCCCGTCTCCCTCTCCCTCTCCCTTTCTCCTCTCTCCCTCCCTCCTTCCCTCCATCCGTTCCTCCCCCTCCTTTCCTCCATCCTTTTGTCCCTTCCTCCCTCCCTCCCTTCCCCCCTCCACTCTCTGCTTTGTATCTTTATAAGAAAGCTGGTCAAGTATCTTCTACATGCAAAAACTTCAAGAAAGGTTTTGTTTCTTTGGACGGAGGGGGGGGGTAGGCACAGTAGTTTATTATACAAATTAAAAGAATGCTCTGGAGACCAATAGTTGTGTTGCTACTGTCATCTGTTTCCGAGGCAAATGGGACTTCCTGAGTGCAAACATATTTTGTGGGAAGGAGGGGTCTCTGTTGGGGGAAGAAAGCAGTGGAAAGAATGGGATGCTTGGAAAATACATATTTTAAACTATTGGACAAAGACAGCTGGTTCATTTTTTTTTCTTCCTGCCAAGCCATTTCTACTTAGGATTCAAAAAAAAACCCACAGTTTGATACTGGATTTAGAACTAAGTTTGTAAAAAGAAAAAAAAAAGGAAACACACATGGGATTCCCACTGATAAAACACCAAAGGATGGTGGGACCTTTCAGGGTAGGCAGCAGCCTATCGTTATTCATATAAAACACTTGTGGCTAGATTGCAAGTGATTCATGCACAGGTATTTCATTGACCTTGTTCTATCTCTTGTAGTAATTAATCATTGTGAAGGCAGAATACCTATAACAATAGTGTATTCAAGACTACTATTTCAGTAAGACTGGTATGCTGTCTGTTAGTGGAATCAGCCAGGAAGGAGACATCAACATAGGCTTGAACTTGCAAGAAAGGTTTAGGGGGATTCTCATTTTAGCCAATAAGCAAAAATGAGAATCATATTGAGAAAGTCTCAGCTTCTTTGAGATAGCAGACTGTGACAGGTCAGATAGCAAATGAAGGAAAGAAAGTGTCCTCAAGCTGAAGTCCTCTATCAGAGAGATACCACATCTCCTAGAAAAAGGACTGGCTTCCTTGTGCTCTTCTCATTGTCTGTCTTGAAAGAGCTGGGGGAAAGTGTGACCTAAGAGAATAGTCAGTGAGGATATTTGAAAGTGCAGTCCTTGGGGTTGGTGACTGCTCTTCCTGTAGAGGGAGAACTAAGAGTCGTATCTATATCATTACTATAGAGTCTTTGGTCAAAGATGTGCATCCATCTAACAGTAAGAGAAGGTTTCCTTCTTGGAAACATGGGTGGCTATAAAGATCCACTGACAAAATGCATAATGGCACAGCACATCCTCTGGATTCTAGTCACTTTTTTACTACTCTCTTACAATCCATAGGTGGTGAGACCATTACCTGCCACTCTCTTGAGCTTATTGAAGTAGTGCTTGTATAGCCCCTAAAGCGTCTCACATTTGTGAGTCATTCCTCACTGATGCAATGTGCTTACGAGTTACCCTTCTTTGAGTATGCTTATCCTATTCTCCATCTTTAATCTCACATTTTCTTTCCATGATAAACATGAGCATCAGTTATTAAGAAGTGGCGCATCTGAATTAAGAATAGTTACAGAGTAGAAATGAGAATTAGTTATTAAGAAGAAATAGGCACATGAAAGAGCAAAAGGGTGAAATGTTGCTGTTTAGAAATCTAGTTCCAGGAGGTTGGGGATTTAGCTCAGTGGTAGAGCGCTTGCCTAGCAAGAGCAAGGCCCTGGGTTCAGTCCCCAGCTCCAAAAAAAAGAAAAGAAAAGAAAAAAAAAAGAAATCTAGTTCCAAGATGACTGATGTGGCTTAAGAATAAGTTGGAAACTCTTTTAAAGGACATGGGTTTTGGAAACGTATGCTAAGACACAGAGCGAGGTGTGTAGCAAAAAGTGCCATCTATGATTTCTGAAGCCCTGGATGAGTTGGGAAGCATTTCTTTCTGACCTTCAGATCAGGATATAGACAAATAAGCAGCCAAAGCTATTTTGACTGTAACAACACTGGCCAAAAACATTGTTTATGGAGGGAGATTTCACTTTTTTGGTTTTTGGAAAGGTGCTTTAAAATTCTTGGGCAAAGGACAAATCAGGGCAGCTGATTTTGTCTTCTCTGTGTGTGTGTGGGATTCTACTTGGAAGAATCTTCTAATGAAAATTGAGGATGTTTCCAGGCAAGACCACAGACACCCCTGTTGGGATCTCAGAGGGTGGTGGGCAGGCAGGGAAGCCTAATGCCCAAGGAAGTTTGCCTGCTTTTCCAGCTGTGGCAAGTCCAACATCCGCAGAATAAAATTGCTCAAAACCAACAGCCCCAGGTAGAAGAACACCATTAAACAATGACTGGAAAATCAGACACCATTGGTGTGAATGCAAAGGCTCTAGCCAGCAGACAATTCCAAACAGATTTGCAGAGGACTTTTCAGGAGATCCTTAGAGATCTCCTGTGTGTTTTGAATCTCAAAGGCCAGATGTGCTGCCCAGATGATACCTGTAGGACAGAAGATTGATACTCATCCCAACCTTTGGCATTGAGAGAAATAAGGAGTACTCTCTCCTTGGGTGGGAGATATTTTCTTAATGGCTAAAAGAGAAGTTTTGGCTCCTGGCTAGGAAGTGGCCTGATTAATTGTATTGTGTTTCATTTATTTTTATTGGATATTTTTAATTTACATTTCAAATGTTATTCCCTTTCCTGGTTTCCGGGCCATAAGCCCCCTATCCCATCCCCCACCCCCTTCTTCTATGAGAGTTTTCCCCCTCCCCAAGCACCCCCTCCCACAACCTTCCCATGCACTGGGAGGGTCCAGCCTTGGCAGGACCAAGGGCGATTAATTGTATTTTAAATGATATGAGTGAAACTATATTGTGGAGGGGAAATTGTACTAGCTTTGCTTTCAATGAGGAGAGGAAATTCAAAGTGCTCAGCGGCTGAAACAATGGATGCCATGATTTAGAGAACAGAAAGCCAAGTTGCAAAGGTGGTGGTTGGGAGGAAGCCTCTCACTCCATATACCTGTGCCTGGTTCATCTGCTTTGTCTTTTGCAGGTCTTCTAGACACTCTCTGTGGTTTTCCTTCAGGCCACTATCAATCTCCTTTTGAAAGAACTGTCAGGCCTCAGAAGATACACTTTTGGCCACCAGTGCAGGAGTTCTCCTAAGAAACAAGAAAAACTGAGCACAATGTCCTCTTGAATCAAGTTGGGGTGATTTTGAGAAAGCCACGCTGGTGGTAGAGGGTACAAAGTCACTCTTGTTTGGGGGAGACTGTAGTAATAGCAGAGAGAATAGCAGCCAGATGTGATGAGCAGGCTCTCTTGTTCAATATTTAGTAGTCACACTTGCTGGGCAAAGTGTAGCCTCTATGAGACTCATCTGTAAAATGGAGGAGTCTTTAAAAACTCACCTTGCATTATTGCTGTAAAGAATAAGTGAAATTATGCATACAGATATGGTTTTAACTTGGAATTGACTTCTGGGCAACTTCTCTATTTATATTTACTGAGGACCTGGGTTAAGCAAAGCTCGTGGTTTGGGCTATGGAAACTATAAATGTGACCAAAGTTGCAACACACATTCCTAAGTATGTGAATGCAATCTGTTGAGTTTATATGATGTTGATCATGTGTGATCTCAGGGCTGACTTCTTGGGATTGGATAGCCACTTTGGGCAGCTCTTGCCTGGGAAAGGATGACACCAACATACATACTATCTTATAAGGAAGGAGAGGACCTCTCAAGGCCCAATTCTAGTATGTAAAGGTTATTTAGAATACTTTCTTACTATATATGAAGGATGCTTTAGTTCCTTTCAGTCTGACTGCATCTAAGCTCTTCTTTTTCCCATCCCCCTCTTATGATGAAAAGGCTTGTATAGCTCAGTTTATCCTCAAATTCACTACATATTTGAGGATGATCTTGGCTTTCTAATTTTCCTGTGTCTGTTTTCATATACAACATCAACAGGCAATTTTATACAGCACCAGGGATCAAATCTAGCATATGTTAGGCAAGCACTCTACCAAGTTAATTGAAGCTTCAGCCCTTAGTATCATCCTTCATTTTTTAATAATATTTTTTATTAATTGTTTGGGGATTTCATACCAGGAGCCCTGATTATACTCACTTCCAGGTTCTCCCAAGTTCACCCCTTCACCCTTATGATTCCTCATAAAAAAAGAGGAGGAGGAGGAGGGGGAAGAGGAGGAGGAGAAAGGGGAAAGGGAAGGAGGAGGAAGGGAAAGGAGAAAGGGAAGGAGAAGAAAGAGAAGGGAAAGGAAGAGGAGGATGGAGGAGGAGAAGGAGAAGGAGAAGGAGAAAGGCAGAGGGGAAGGAGGAGATGAAGGCCGTTTAATTTGTGTTGTTCATATTCTTACTGGAGCTTGGTCAAACTCCAGTGGTTATCCCCTTAAAGAGAAGTAAGTCCTTCCCTACCTGTACCCCTACCAAAAGAAATAAATTATGGAAAGCATCCTTATCATTATTTTGTTTGAATTTTTTTGAGATATGGTTCCTCCATATAGCCCTGGATGACCTAGAATTTGCTTTGTAGGTCAGGTTGGCCTTGAACTCACTGAGATCCATCTACTTTTGCCTCCTGAGTTCTGAAATTAAAGGTGTTCACCACCTCCTCCAAGCCCTTACCACAGTTTTAAAGAGTTATCTTGATGGCTTTCTGTCTAGGAGTTACTTTTGGAGGGGGAGGGGGTTGGGGGAAAGAGGTAGGGGCTGTCACAGAGGCCTTCTAGGCCCCTATTTCTCAACTGTGAGTCTGTAGTCATTGATACCACTGCAAAAGTGGCTTCCTAGCCCTTTGCAGTCAATAGGAGCACAGATCATAGACTTCAGCATGGATTTTGATGACAACATGTTAGTTAGCATTTCTTCTAGGCTCTACCCCCACAGTTACCTGGAGAATAGCCAGGCATGCCTGATCAGTATAAAAGGGACTGTTCGCGCCTCCTCACTCTCTTGCTCCTACTCTTTTATTCTCTTCCCCTCTTCCCCTCTTCCTTCTCTGTTCCTTTTCTCCCTATTCTACCCCCTTCTCTATGTTGACTGACCTCTTCTCCTCTATTCTGTCTCTTTCTCTGTCTCTTTCTCTGTCTCTACTCCCTCAATTCCCCTCCTCATGCCCTAAATAATCTCTACTCCATACTATATCTGTCATATAGCTGGTAACTCGGAGAAGGGATGCCTCATCATGGGCCCTCAGAGGCTCCCCCTTCTACCTCACCATACCACGCCTCTACCTAACACATCCCTGGCTTCCTTTTCTTTCTTATAAAACACAAAAACATGGACCCAAGACATCTACACGGTCTCTGACATCATTATGTATCATGGACCTCAGCATGGCCTCTAGTGGCAGTACAAACTATCAACATGGCCTCTGTCATAGCAGGGGGTATGAACGCCATCATAGCCCTTGCAATTGCATAGGCCAAGGACATCAGCATGGCCTTAGGTAGAAACAAAGACCATTTACATCAATATGGCCTCCAGCAACAACAGCTCATAGATATCAATATGGCTTTAGGATGCAGCCCACCCAGACCGTGGACATTTACTTGGCCTTTGGTGGTAACACAGGCCATGTATGCCAATACAGTCCCAAACTGTAATAGGACCACAGACCCAGATGTGGCCAGCAGCAGCAGCATGGACAGCGACCTCTTTTAATAAGCAACATTTACTTTGGGGAATTGACTTCTGGGCAACTGCTCTATTCACCTTTACTGAGGACCTGGGTAAAGCAGAGCCTGTGGTTCAGGCTATGGAAGCTATAATTGTAACAAATGTCTCAATGCACATTCCTAAATACCTGAATACAATCTATTGAGTTCATATGTTAACCATTTGTATATGATCTGAGGGCTAACCACTCAGGATTGGCTAACCACTTAGGATTAGATATCTGCTTTGGGTAGCTATTACCTGAGGTAGGATGACATCAATATACATGCTAATTTGTAAGGAGAACATCTCCAAGACCCAGTTCTAGACAAAGAACCACAGGCAACTTAAGAATGCCAGGAGCAGGTACACTTGGCTTTTCATGTGAGTTCTTAGGATCCAGACTTGAGCCTTCATTCCTGTGCAGAAAGCCCTTAACCCACTGAGCCATCTGTCTTTCTATCCTTCTTTCTGGTGTGTGGTGATATAGTACTGTGGTTTGGATTTAAATATCCTGATGTTTAATTATATGGAACATTTTTCTTGTACTTATTATTTATACATTTTTAAAATATATATATGTATTATTTATACATTTATAAATATATATTTACAGTTCAGTGTAATGTTAGCTGTTGGCTTTTCATTTATGATCTTTAATATGTTAAAATATATCCTTCTATATATAATGTCATATATATGTATACATATATATGTGTATATATATATCTCCTTCAAATCAGTAGACTATCTTTTCTCTCATGATTGTTTTCTTCACTGTGTGGAAACATTTACGTTGGAGTAATCCTCTTTGTCTGGTTTTGAGTTTATTCTTGTGCTTTGAGGTCTTGACTTGCTTTTCTTTCTGGATGTCCCTGCAGCATTTAACCCCTTCTTTCTCCTAGTAATTATATCATTACATGCCAAAATGTCTTGAATCTGTTTTCAGTTTCCTTCTGCAACTACTGAGAAGATAAGGTTTAGTTTCATCTTTATTTTCTAGTTGTGAATACTCCAAGTAACATTTGTTGAAGACGTTGTGCTTTCTCTACTGCATTTTCTGAACACAATCCTTCGAATTTATTTGGTCATAGATATATAAGTTTATATTTAGAGTCTTCATTCTGCTTTTCCATGCCTATGCCTTATCATATAGTGGCAATTCAATTTGCTCTTTTCCAATTTGGGTACGATTTATTTTTGTTTCTTGCTTGATTGTTCTAGGTATGATATCCATGTTGAGTAAACATGTTGAAAATGAGTGTGTTTGATTTCCTCTTGATCTTAGGGGGAAATCTAGAAGCTTTTTACAGTTCAGTGTAATGTTAACCATTGGCTTTTCATTTATGGTCTTTGATATGTTAAAAATACATTCTTCTACATTTAGTTTGTTCAATTTCTCATTCTGGAAGAATATTGAACTTTATCAAATGCCTCTTAAGCATCTATGAAGATGGTCATTTTGTTTTGGCTTTTAACTCTCTTGTGTGGTATATCACATTTATTGATATGCATATAATGAGCTATGATTACATCTCTAGCATGAACCCTAGCTGAACATAGTGAATTAGGTTAAATAGTGAACCATTAGATTTAGTTTTCTAGTATCTCCCTTTTCATCTTTTGTTTTTCTTAATTTTAAAAGCAGAGTTGGAGTTTTTGAGCATATTGTTTGTTAAGCACTAGAGTTAAGAGAAAGAAAGATGTTGAATAAAAAAAAGTAAGATGTACCTGAGAATGTGGGTGAGAGTATTCAAAAAGCGTCATTGTATCTAATTTGTCTTTCCCCCTTTCCCTTAGTTAATTCAACTAAAGGTAATTAACTATGTTTGGTCCTCTTTTCCTTTTAAGGAACCAGCTCTTTAGATATCTGCTGAGGCTGTACTTTTGTACCTGTGTGTTGCCATTGGACATTTTAGATTAAGGTAGCAGGTCTCAACCTGTGGGTCGTGGTCTCTTTGGGGGTTGAATGACCCTTTTATAGGGGTCACCTAAGACTATCAGAAAACACAGATACTTACATTGCAATTCAGAACAGCAGCAAAATTACAGTTGTGATATAGCAATGAAAATATGCTTATGGTTGGGGGTCAGAACAGCATAAGGAACTGCATTAAAGGGTCTCATCATTAGGAAGGTTGACAGCCACTGGATTAAAGGATAGTGGTGCCTGACCCTGCCTCCCTTCCCTTGCATCTCTGGGTGAAGTTCTCCAAGTCATTCATGTAAAGCTCTGAGGTATAATAATGTGAGAGCATCTTCTAGAATAGTGGTAGAGGGTTAGGTTAGACATGAAGACCTGAAATTCTCTACAGAATTTTGTGGGTGTCGGGATCAAGGCCAGCTATAGCATTGGGTTAAATGAACACTACCCATTTTCCTGTCTTTGGTGAACTCTATTACAT
This sequence comes from Rattus norvegicus, assembly GCF_021556685.1. NCBI lineage: Eukaryota > Metazoa > Chordata > Mammalia > Rodentia > Muridae > Rattus > Rattus norvegicus. The sequence goes on along the minus strand of NC_141544.1, from coordinate 56,397,935 downwards.
TTCAGAAGGCTTCTAACTAGATATTGGAATAATAAAATCTTTTTATGGTTTCCTTATCTAGAAATGTAAAAAAAAATTGGAGCTGAAGGACATTAGTGTGCAGTAGGAGATAATGGGACCACACACAGAGTGACTGTTGCCGGGAAACTGGAAGATAGCAATTGAGACCTGATGATGTGTTTTCGGGCATGACTCCATCCATGATGATGGCCACCTCACTCCCACAGTTCCTACTTAGTCAATAAATTCCATTTTTATTTAATTTTGGCTTAAATCACTCATGGCAGTTTTATATTACTTGAAATCAAATAGGTGTGCCCCCTTATGTTACTACTGTGAATATCTTCTGTACATGACCCATGACAGTTGTAATTACACTTTGCAGTTATGAGGTTCCCAATGTCAGCTTTTACATTAAAACAAAGAACTGGTCTTGGCTTATCAGGGCAGGCCTAATCTACTCACATAAATGTTGAAAACAGAGGTTTTATTCTGGCCAGTAACAAAAAGAGAGGTCAGGGATTTGAGGTTCTTTCATTGGCGTAGAGATGAAAAGACTTGCTGAATTTGGAGGAGAAATAATGGGTGGATAATTTGAGCCACAGAGTTTGTGCTTATTTGATAAGAAAGCAATAAAAAAGTAATACACAAACCAAATAACTCATTCAGTAGTTTCTGTGGAGCCTCTGTCTTACATGCAATTTCTGCTGCTACGCGAACACAAACACCAAATATTAAGAATAATTGCATGAGAATCCTCTCTGGGGTTTTATGGCCTTTCCATAAAGAATGCTTGCTATGCTACTGAGGGCAATGTCTAATTTATCTCTTTGTTTTCTTGAGTCTGCCTGGCAAACAATAGTACTCCACTCCTATTTGTCTCACTAAATTGGATGGCTTCGTAGTACAGTTGACTTAGCAGCATGCTGTGGAGCAAAGAGCCAAAGACTCAGTGTGGGTTGGAATTTATGCTTGAGGAATGCTTTTGGATGTCTGGTCTTGCTTTTAACTTATATTACATGTGAAATAAAAAGAAATAAAGCTCTAAATGTTCAGTTTCTCTCTTTTCCCCTTCAAGTTGCTTGTTCTTGCATGATCTTCATAAGGATTCCTGTCGGGTTTGTTATGTGGAATAATTGTGAGCCTTTATGTTTTATGATTTAAATGCTCCAATTGTTGACACATTTAATACCTGACACCTGAGGCAAATTAAGCAATTATCAAATCAGTGCTCATATCTGCTCTGACAAATGCAATTTGAGTGTGTGTGGTTAGCATTTTTTCCTTGCTAAGTCTCATGTCAGTATACAGTCTAATGATCAACCATTGGGTCTATAGCTGTTCTTGGTTGGACAGGGCATTCTTTGCCCTTCCTTTTCATTGGTGAAGCTCTTCTGTATGCATGCCAACTCAATGTCTGAAATGTCCCCTGTACTGTGGTATCTGTTCTATAGACAACCTCTCCTACTCTTTTCTGAATGTATCTTCACAACAGAAAGGGAGGGACTAAGTAACACTTTGGATCCTTAACTGACACCATCTGAGACGTGCTAATTGCTGCCATCATCTTGACAGTTCACAACATCATCCAGTTGGTATTTCAGTAATGTGGAGAATGTCTCTTTTGCTCTAATTATTTCTGTCAGTATAAACTTGGCAAGAGATGATAGTAAAGAGACATTGGCATTTCGGCACGCTCATATTTACTTTTATGGTTTAGAATCATGATGACTTTGATGGGTGGTATCCTTACAATGACCCTGTCTGCTTTAGAAGTTCTGACATTGGCATTATTTCATCTTTCCTATCCCTGCACACAGAAGCAGCAACATTCACCAAACACTGCAGTTTTGATTAAATGCAGCCCATGGCCATGGGAAATTTTTATTTTATATTAACCTACTGATATTTATGACTTGTAAACTGGCTTTCACTTTGCCTGGCAAACTTTGCTGTACAATTATTTTTTCTCTTTGTTAGTTTCAGGGTTTTTTCAATGCTTCACTGTGTTTTGCATGATCAAGTTTATTTTCAAACTTAAAGGAGCTGTTTCTCTTTTTTTCTGTCTTATTATTAGGGAGCCTTGGAACATATACATGACTATGTTTTTTGTTGTTTCTTTTTTCTGGTTCAAATTACGAGAATTCAGAACATAGCCTTGGCACTCTATTTATAGGAAAATGGTGAAGAATCATTTCCTTACAAAGCTTCCATCACCACAACCACCTCTCATGTTTAACTTTTAAAATTAGGAATAGAAACAATCTAGAAAGGCTAGGACTAGAAAATATTATAATATTTAGGTCACAGGCCCCGGGGAGAGTTTAAAATTTTTATTGTGCTAACTGGACATAATAACAAACTGCCTCCCTAAATATTTATTTATTTATTTACTTACTTACTTAATTCCATAGATTTGTCTAACTCTCAACCTTCATTAGAGAAGCTCATTTTTGCAGAAGATCAAGATTCATGTAGGGACAAATAGCAGACTAATCCTCAGAGGATAAGACGCTGCAGTAGTCATCTCTAAATGGAACATCTATATGACATTCTGTTTCCCCAGTGCTCTGGAGTCATTGTTAAGGACAAGGCAGAAAGATGATAAGAATCAGAGGGAACAGACTGTGGAAGTGAAACAGATATGATAGTGCAACTGTACCCATGAACTCACAACAGCTGGGGCTGCATGCCAAAGACCTACACGAGACCTCAGCAGCCAAAACCCTTATGTGGATGGGGAAGGACTCATGAAGTTCTTCCCATATCTGGGGATCTAATGGCAACTTATAGTTCCTGGGAGAGGGACAGTTATTTTCCTTCCAGGATTATGACCATGTAAGCAAGCTATCTACACCTCAGCAGATGGTTCTACTCCTATACACACATCACATACAGAAAGCACAAAAAGGACTCAATAGATATTAAATGTGTGTGTGTGTGTGTGTGAGAGAGAGAGAGAGAGAGGAATAGAGAGAGAGAAAGAGAGAGAGAGAAAGAGAGAGAAAGAGAGAGAGAAGAGAGAGAGAAACAAGGGAAATCCAAAAAAAATCTTCAGGTCCCACTACAAAAGCTTATACTCAACAAACTGGAAAATGTGGATGAAATGGACAATTTTCTAGACATATACCAGGTACCAATGTTAAATCAGGATCAGATAAACCATCTAAACAGTCTCATAACTCCTAAAAAAATAGAAGCAATCATTAAATGAAAACGTCCAGGACCAATACTGTCCAAACTATTCCACAAAATAGAAACAGAGAGAACACTACTCAATTTGCTTATACCTTTATGCTTTAAACAACACAAAGACCCCCCCCCAAAAAAAAAACAGAAAGAGAACTTCAGGCCAATTCTGCTTTTGAATATCAATGCAAAAATATTCAATAAATTTTCAAAAACTGAATCCAAAAACACATCAATACAATCATTCACTACAATCAAATAGGCTTCATGCCAGGGATGCAGGGATGGTTCAATATACAGAAATACATCAACGTAATCCACTATATAAACAAACTCAATGAAAAAAAAACACATGATCATCTCATTAGATGCTGAGAAAGCATTTGACAAAATTCAACACCCCTTTGCATTAAAAGTCTTAGAAAGATCAGGAATTCAAGGCCCATACCTAGCAAGATCAATCAGACAACAAATGTAAGTCAAAGAGATACAAATTGGAAAGGAAGAAGTCAAAATATCACTATTTCCAGATGATATGATAGTATACTTAAGTGACCCCAAAAGTTCCACCAGAGAACTATACCTCATAAACAACTTCAGCAAAGTGGTTGGATATAAAATTAACTCAAACAAATTAGTAGCCTTCCTCTACTCAAAGGATAAACGGACTGAGAAGGAAATTAGGAAAATGACATCCTTTACAATAGTCACAAATAACATAAAATATCTCGGGATGACTCTGTCTAAGCAAGTGAAAGATCTGTATGACAAGATCTTCAAGTCTCTGAAGAAAGAAATCAAAGATCTCAGAAGATGGAAAGATCTCCCATGCTCATGGATTGGCAGGGAGCATATATACAGTAAAAATGGCCATCTTGTCAAAAGCAATCTACAGATTCAATGCAACCCCCCATCAAATTTCCAACTCAATTCTTTATAGGGTTAGAAAGAGCAATTTGCAAATTCATTTGGAATAACTAAAAACCAAGAATAGTGAAAACTATTCTCAACAATCAAAGACCTTTTGGGGAATCACCATTTCTGACCTCAAGCAGTATTACAGAGCAATAGTGATAAAAACTGCATGGTATTGGTACAGAGACAGGCAGATAGATCAATGGAATAGAATTGAAGACCCAGAAATGAACCCACACACCTATGGGCACTTCATCTTTGACAAAGGAGCCAAAACCATCCAGTGAAAAAAGATAGCATTTTCAACAAATGGTGTTGATTCAACTGGCGGTCAGCACATAGAAGAATGCAAATTGATCCATTCTTATCTCCTTGTACAAAGCTCAAGTCCAAGTGGATCAAGGACCTCCACATAAAACCATATATACTGAATCTAATAGAAGAGAAAGTAGGGAAGAGCCTCAAACACATAGGCACAGGGGAACATTTCCTGAACAGAACACCAATGGCTTACGCTCTAAGATCAACAATAGACAAATGGGATCTCATAAAATTAAAAAGGTTCCGTGAGGCAAAGGACACTGCCAGTAGGACAAAATGGCAACTAATAGATTGGGAAAAGATCTTTACCAATCCTACATCTGGTAGAGGGCTAATATCAAATATATACAATTACTGAAGAAGATAGACTCCAGAGAAGCAAAGAATCCTATTAAAAATGAGGTACAGAGCTAAACAAAGAATTCTCAACTGAGGAACATTGAATGATGGAGAAGAACCTAAACAAAATTTTCAACACTTTTAGCCATCAGGGAAATGCAAATCAAAACAGCCCTGAGATTCTACCTCACACCAGTCAAAATGGCTAAGATCAAAAACTCAGGTGACAGCAGATGCTGATGAGGATGTAGAGAAAGAGGAACACTCCTCCATTGTTGGTGGGATTGCAAGCTGGTACAATCACTCTGGAAATCAGTCTGGGAGTTCCTTTGAAAATTGGTCATAGTACTACCTGAGGACCCAGCTATACCTCTCTTGGGCATATACCCAAAAAATGCTCCAACATACAACAAAGACACATGATCTACTATGTTCATAGCAGCCTTATTTATAATAGCCAGAAGCTGGAAAGAACCCAGATGCCCTTCAACAGAGGAATGGATTAAAAAAATGTGGTACATCTACACAATGGAGTACTATTCAGCTATCAAAAACTACAACTTCATGAAATTCATAGGCAATTGGAATAAATTAGAAAATATCATCCTGAGTGAGGTAACCCAATCACAGAAAAACAGACTTGGTATGCACTCATTGATAAGAGGATATTAGCTCAAAAGCTGGAACTACCCAAGATGCAATCCACAGACCACAGGAAGCTCAAGAAGAAGGATGACTAAAGTGCGGATGCTCCTACTCCTTCTTAAAAGGGGAAAATATCCATGGGAGGGTATATGGAAGCAAAGTTTAGAGCAGCGACTCGAGGAACAGCGTTGCAGAACCTGTCCCACATGTGGCCCATATATATATACAGCCACCAAAACTAGATAAAATTGATGAAGCTAAAAAATGCATGCTGAATGGGACCGGATATAGATCTCTCTGAGAGACACATTCAGAGCATGTCCAATATAGAGGTCAATGCCAGCAGCAAACCACTGAACTGAGAACAGAACCCCCTTGGTGGGGGGGCAATTAGAGGAAGTATTGAAAGAGTTGAAGGAGCTTGCAACCCCATAAGAAAAACAATGCCGGGTTGGGGATTTAGCTCAGTGGTAGAGCGCTTGCCTAGGAAGCGCAAGGCCCTGGGTTCGGTCCCCAGCTCCGAAAAAAAGAACAAAAAAAAAAAAAAAAGAAAAGAAAAACAATGCCAACCAACCAGAGCTTCCAGGGACTAAACCACTACCGAAAGACTGTAGAAGGACTGACCCAGGGCTCCAACTGCATATGTAGCAGAGAATAGCCTTGTTGGGCCACCAGTGGAAGGGGAAGCCCTTGGCCCTGCCAAGGTTGGACCCCCAGGGCAAGGGAATATGGGGGACAGTAAGGGGGATGGATGGGGGGAATACCCATATGGAGGAGGGGGAGGGGGTGGAGATTATGAACAGGAAACCGGGAGAAGGAATAACATTTGAAATGTCAGTAAAGAAACATATCTAATAAAAAATAAAAAAATAAAAAATAAAAAAAGCAATGACTTCGTGAAATTTATAGGCAAATGGATGGGACTAGAAAATATCATCCTGAGTGAGGTAACCCAATCACAAAAGAACACACATGATATGCACTCATTGATAAGTGGATATTAGCCCAAATGCTTGGAACACTCAAGATACAACTCACAGGCCATATGATGCTCAAGAAGAAGGATGACCAAAGTGTGGATGCTTCAGTCCTTCTTAGAAGGGGGAACACAATACTCACAGGAGGTAGAGGGTGGGAATGACTTGGGAGGAAGAAAGTATGGCGAGGGGTAAAGGCGGCAGGATCAGTTAGGAGAGGATGGTGATACACAGAGGGTGAAGAATTGGAACACAGATGTATAGCAATAGGGACGGGGAACTGGAGGTAGCCACCATTAAGTCCAAGATGCCAGGAAAACATGAGGCAAGCAGGACACAACAGGGATAAGATTAGCTGAAATGCCCAACAATGGGGAGAGAGAACCTGTAGAGACCATATCCAGAGGTTAGGCATGGGACCACCCAACCATCTCCAAATTTTTAACCCAGAATTACGCCTGTCTAAAGAAAATACAGAGAGAAAGTGTAGAGCAGAGACTGAAGGAAAGGCTATCCAGAGACTGCCCCACCTGAGAATCCATCCCGCATACAGACATAAAACCCAGACATTACTGCAGATGCCAAGAAGTGCTTGCTGACAGGAGCCTGATATAGCTGTCTCCTGAGAATCTCTCTGACAAATACAGAGACAGATGCTAGCAGCCAACCATTAGACCGAGCATGAGGATCCCAGCGGAGGAGTTAGGTAAAGGACTGAAGGAGCTGAAGGGATTTGCAACCCATGGGAAGAACAACAATATCAACCAGACACCCCAGAGCTCCCGGTGACTAAACCACCAACCAAAGAGTACACATGGAGGGACTATGGCTCAGCTGCATATGTAGCAGGGGATGGCCCTATCTGACATCAATGGGAGAAGTGGTCCTTAGTCCTGGGAAGGCTTGATGCCCAGTGTAGGTGAATGCCATGGTGGTCAGGTGGGAGTGAGCAGGTGGGTGGGTTGGGGAGCACCCTCATAGAAGCAGGGAGGGGAGGATGTGATGGGGGGACTTCAGTGGGGAAACCAGAATAGGGGAAAACATTTAAAATGTAAATAAATAAAATACCCAATAAAAAGAAAACAAAAAAAATCAGCACTTGTTTTTTGTTTATAGTTTCTATTAATTTTTTTAAATAGAAGAGACTATTTTGATGGATTTTTAAAAATTTGTTAAAACTTAACTTATAGTCTAAATGTGATCTATTTTGGAGAGTTCCAAGGGCTTCTGAGAAAAGTCCTCATCTCTCAAGGGAATAGCCTGTATGGTGACCTATTTGGGGTCCATTTGACATATGATAATGTTTAGCTCTTGTTCATAGGATTTTTTTTCTTGTTCAGATGACCTTTCTATTGATGAGGCTCAGGTTTTTTTTGTTTTGTTTTGTTTTTTTGTTTTGTTTTGTTTTGTTTTGTTTTAGCTGGGGCCTAGCTCTTGCTAGGCAAGCGCTCTACCACTGAGCTAAATCCCCAACCCGAGGCTCAGTTATTAAAGTGACCTAGTATCATTGTATCTGGACAGATCTTCTGCACCATTATGTCTGGAAGTCTTTGTTTTACAAATTGGATGCATATATACTCACTATCATTATACGTTCTTGATGGATTCTTCTCTTAATGTGTGTTGGCCTTCTTAATCCCATCTCACTAGAACTGGCTGGAGAAGCTTCCTTCGATAGGAATGTGATTACTTGCTCCCATATTCACTGTGCTTTTTTCTTTCTCTTATCATCTGTGTGCATGATTGCAGACAACATGTTTTCGATCCATTCAGTCTGTCTGCATCTTTTAATTGGACGACTGAGACTGCTTATGTTTATGGTGATTGTGCGGATGCTAATGCTCCTCCCTCCTTTTAGAGGTTGACTGTGTTGATAGTCCCTGCCTCTGTGCTGTCCCTCATTGTTTATACACTCAGTCTTCTGTGTGGTTTATATATTCCTGAGCTCTTAGGCTTGCACATTTCTTATTTGATTCTCCATGTGGAGTATTTCTTTAAGTAGAAGAAAGCAAGATCAGAAAGAACATGAGAAGTTGCTAGAGAACGAGTGCTGAAACATGTTTATAAAACAAAGGAAAACACACAAATAATAGTAGATAAGACTCAGAAGAATAAAATATAGGATGGATATAATTAAAAATTAAGTAAAAAAAAACCTTAAATATACTGAAAAAATTAAAACAAGACGTACAACAGTCCCAAATGTTGTCAGAGCTGCCTTCCAGGGCACCTAGTACTGGACCTAGTACTGGAGGGCAGGAGATTATATTTGATGTTTATTGTAGTTCCTCTGTGTTATAGGGCTCTTCGAAGAACTGTGTGCTGTCAGCCACAAAGTAACCTTCATCATATGGTCTTAAATTCTTTGTGTGCCAAGAGTTGTTGTTGGCCCTAGTAAGTGGGGCTGGACAGGTTCCCATTAACCTGGAGGCTTCCCAGTTTGTGATCCTAGGGGTAGAAAATGCCCCATCTTAAATGCTCCCTTAGTTCATGAGTGAGTTTGATAAGTACATAGATTAATTAATTCTGCAGGGGTGGGAGGTGAGGTGGAAAGGGGAATGGAGGATGGGGGTCAGAGAACAGCAAGTCTGTTTGTCAGTCCCTGTGTCTTGAGGTACTGCTTAGTAGAAAACCTTACTTTGTAATAGAGAGGAGGCTGAGGAAATTCAGCAGTTCGTAGACTTTCAGTCCAGTTGTTCAACAAATTCCAAATGATGGGAGTTCTTACTGGGTCAGGGAGGTAGACAGATAAGATATTGCCAGAGCTGCTGCTTAAACTGCCCAGGGAGTCTGTATCTGACCCCCCTCTTCTCGCCTGCTCTTCCTGGCTATCTCCCACAATAGACACTGCAGTAGGGTATATTCACCCTCCCTGAATTATGGTTTTTCTTTAATTTCAGGTTCCCCAAGTAGCTCAGTTTCAAACAAACAACAGCACCTGTTCACAATGGTGCCTGGCAATGGCAATACATTTTTTTTGTTCTCCAGTGCAGGAGGAGTCACTGTCAAACCAAATGACCACATTAGCTTTAAAGCTTAAGCTAACTATGGGTCTCTAACAACTAGAACTGTCAGTCTGCTGTCATCAGAACCTTATAACCTGGAAAGAGCAGCAGGGGCTGGAGGGATGGCTCAGTGGTGACACAAACTTGTTGCTCTTACAGAGGATTTCAGTTTGGTTCTCAGCATACATGTTAGACAAGTCACAGCCAATTGCAACTCTGGTTCCAGGGGACCCAACACTCTCTTCTGGTGTCCATAGATCCCTGCAGTAATGTGACATACTGACACAGAGACACATAAATAAAATTAGATAAATGGGACCGGATAAACAGTTCTCTGCACCCAAATCCCGTGGGAGGGAGAGCTAAACCTTCAGAGAGGCAGACAGGCCTGGGAAACCAGAAGAGACTGCTCCCTGCACACACATCTCGGACGCCAGAGGAAAAAGCCAAAGACCATCTGGAACCCTGGTGCACTGAAGCTCCCGGAAGGGGCGGCACAGGTCTTCCTGGTTGCTGCCGCTGCAGAGAGCCCCTGGGCAGCACCCCACGAGCGAACTTGAGCCTCGGGACCACAGGTAAGACCAAATTTTCTGCTGCAAGAAAGCTGCCTGGTGAGCTTGGGACACACGGAAGCAGAATTTCTCTAGAACCGGGCACGTTCTGTGTTTACCGGAAGTCCCACACCCGCGGATCCCGGCCCGCAGCAGCTCTCTGCTCCCAGACCCGGTGAGAGAGAGACCCAACCGCCTGGTCAGGTGGGCACTCCTGAGGCTGCAGAGCGGAAGAGACCACCAACACTGCTCACCCCTGCCCACATCCCTGGCCCAAGAGGAAACTGTATAAGGCCTCTGGGCTCCCGTGGGGGAGGGCCCAGGAGCGGCAGGACCCCTGCCACAGACACCGCCGGACCCTGAAGGAAACAGACCGGATAAACAGTTCTCTGCACCCAAATCCCGTGGGAGGGAGAGCTAAACCTTCAGAGAGGCAGACAGGCCTGGGAAACCAGAAGAGACTGCTCCCTGCACACACATCTCGGACGCCAGAGGAAAAAGCCAAAGACCATCTGGAACCCTGGTGCACTGAAGCTCCCGGAAGGGGCGGCACAGGTCTTCCTGGTTGCTGCCGCTGCAGAGAGCCCCTGGACAGCACCCCAGAGCAAACCTGAGCCTCGGGACCACAGGTAAGACCAAATTTTCTGCTGCAAGAAAGCTGCCTGGTGAACTCAAGACACAGGCCCACAGGAACAGCTGAAGACCTGTAGAGAGGAAAAACTACACGCCCGAAAGCAGAACACTCTGTCCCCATAACTGACTGAAAGAGAGGAAAACAGGTATACAGCACTCCTGACACAGGCTTATAGGACAGTCTAGCCACTGTCAGAAATAGCAGAACAAAGTAACACTAGAGATAATCTGATGGCGAGAGGCAAGCGCAGGAACCCAAGCAACAGAAACCAAGACTACATGCCATCATCGGAGCCCAATTCTCCCACCAAAACAAACATGGAATATCCAAACACACCAGAAAAGCAAGATCTAGTTTCAAAATCATATTTGATCATGATGCTGGAGGACTTCAGGAAAGACCTGAACACACTTAGGGAAGCACAGGAAAACATTAATAAACAAGTAAAAGCCTACAGAGAGGAATCGCAAAAATCCCTGAAAGAATTCCAGGAAAACACAATCAAACAGTTGAAGGAATTAAAAATGGAAATAGAAGCAATCAAGAAAGAACACATGGAAACAACCCTGGATATAGAAAACCAAAAGAAGAGACAAGGAGCTGTAGATACAAGCTTCACCAACAGAATACAAGAGATGGAAGAGAGAATCTCAGGAGCAGAAGATTCCATAGAAATCATTGACTCAACTGTCAAAGATAATGTAAAGCGGAAAAAGCTACTGGTCCAAAACATACAGGAAATCCAGGACTCAATGAGAAGATCAAACCTAAGGATAATAGGTATAGAAGAGAGTGAAGACTCCCAGCTCAAAGGACCAGTAAATATCTTCAACAAAATCATAGAAGAAAACTTCCCTAACCTAAAAAAAGAGATACCCATAGACACACAGGAAGCCTACAGAACTCCAAATAGATTGGACCAGAAAAGAAACACCTCCCGTCACATAATTGTCAAAACACCAAACGCACAAAATAAAGAAAGAATATTAAAAGCAGTAAGGGAAAAAGGTCAAGTAACATATAAAGGGAGACCTATCAGAATCACACCAGACTTCTCGCCAGAAACTATGAAGGCCAGAAGATCCTGGACTGATGTTATACAGACCCTAAGAGAACACAAATGCCAGCCCAGATTACTGTATCCAGCAAAACTCTCAATTAACATTGATGGAGAAACCAAGATATTCCATGACAAAACCAAATTTACACAATATCTTTCTACAAATCCAGCACTACAAAGGATAATAAATGGTAAAGCCCAACATAAGGAGGCAAGCTATACCCTAGAAGAAGCAAGAAACTAATCGTCTTGGCAACAAAACAAAGAGAATGAAAGCACACAAACATAACCTCACATCAAATATGAATATAACGGGAAGCAATAATCACTATTCCTTAATATCTCTCAATATCAATGGCCTCAACTCCCCAATAAAAAGACATAGATTAACAAACTGGATACGCAACGAGGACCCTGCATTCTGCTGCCTACAGGAAACACACCTCAGAGACAAAGACAGACACTACCTCAGAGTGAAAGGCTGGAAAACAACTTTCCAAGCAAATGGTCAGAAGAAGCAAGCTGGAGTAGCCATTCTAATATCAAATAAAATCAATTTCCAACTAAAAGTCATCAAAAAAGATAAGGAAGGACACTTCATATTCATCAAAGGAAAAATCAACCAAGATGAACTCTCAATCCTAAATATCTATGCCCCAAATACAAGGGCACCTACATATGTAAAAGAAACCTTACTAAAGCTCAAAACACACATTGCACCTCACACAATAATAGTGGGAGATTTCAACACCCCACTCTCATCAATGGACAGATCATGGAAACAGAAATTAAACAGTGATGTAGACAGACTAAGAGAAGTCATGAGCCAAATGGACTTAACGGATATTTATAGAACATTCTATCCTAAAGCAAAAGGATATACCTTCTTCTCAGCTCCTCATGGTACTTTCTCCAAAATTGACCATATAATTGGTCAAAAAACGGGCCTCAACAGGTACAGAAAGATAGAAATAATCCCATGCGTGCTATCGGACCACCACGGCCTAAAACTGGTCTTCAATAACAATAAGGGAAGAATGCCCACATATACGTGGAAATTGAACAATGCTCTACTCAATGATAACCTGGTCAAGGAAGAAATAAAGAAAGAAATTAAAAACTTTTTAGAATTTAATGAAAATGAAGATACAACATACTCAAACTTATGGGACACAATGAAAGCTGTGCTAAGAGGAAAACTCATAGCGCTGAGTGCCTGCAGAAAGAAACAGGAAAGAGCATATGTCAGCAGCTTGACAGCACACCTAAAAGCTCTAGAACAAAAAGAAGCAAATACACCCAGGAGGAGTAGAAGGCAGGAAATAATCAAACTCAGAGCTGAAATCAACCAAGTAGAAACAAAAAGGACCATAGAAAGAATCAACAGAACCAAAAGTTGGTTCTTTGAGAAAATCAACAAGATAGATAAACCCTTAGCCAGACTAACGAGAGGACACAGAGAGTGTGCCCAAATTAACAAAATCAGAAATGAAAAGGGAGACATAACTACAGATTCGGAGGAAATTCAAAAAATCATCAGATCTTACTATAAAAACCTATATTCAACAAAATTTGAAAATCTTCAGGAAATGGACAATTTCCTAGACAGATACCAGGTATCGAAGTTAAATCAGGAACAGATAAACCAGTTAAACAACCCCATAACTCCTAAGGAAATAGAAGCAGTCATTAAAGGTCTCCCAACCAAAAAGAGCCCAGGTCCAGACGGGTTTAGTGCAGAATTCTATCAAACCTTCATAGAAGACCTCATACCAATATTATCCAAACTATTCCACAAAATTGAAACAGATGGAGCCCTACCGAATTCCTTCTACGAAGCCACAATTACTCTTATACCTAAACCACACAAAGACACAACAAAGAAAAAGAACTTCAGACCAATTTCCCTTATGAATATCGACGCAAAAATACTCAATAAAATTCTGGCAAACCGAATTCAAGAGCACATCAAAACAATCATCCACCATGATCAAGTAGGCTTCATCCCAGGCATGCAGGGATGGTTTAATATACGGAAAACCATCAACGTGATCCATTATATAAACAAACTGAAAGAACAGAACCACATGATCATTTCATTAGATGCTGAGAAAGCATTTGACAAAATTCAACACCCCTTCATGATAAAAGTCCTGGAAAGAATAGGAATTCAAGGCCCATACCTAAACATAGTAAAAGCCATATACAGCAAACCAGTTGCTAACATTAAACTAAATGGAGAGAAACTTGAAGCAATCCCACTAAAATCAGGGACTAGACAAGGCTGCCCACTCTCTCCCTACTTATTCAATATAGTTCTTGAAGTTCTAGCCAGAGCAATCAGACAACAAAAGGAGATCAAAGGGATACAGATCGGAAAAGAAGAGGTCAAAATATCACTATTTGCAGATGACATGATAGTATATTTAAGTGATCCCAAAAGTTCCCCCAGAGAACTGCTAAAGCTGATAAACAACTTCAGCAAAGTGGCTGGGTATAAAATTAACTCAAATAAATCAGTTGCCTTCCTCTATACAAAAGAGAAACAAGCCGAGAAAGAAATTAGGGAAACGACACCCTTCATAATAGACCCAAATAATATAAAGTACCTCGGTGTGACTTTAACCAAGCAAGTAAAAGATCTGTACAATAAGAACTTCAAGACACTGAGGAAAGAAATTGAAGAAGACCTCAGAAGATGGAAAGATCTCCCATGCTCATGGATTGGCAGGATTAATATGGTAAAAATGGCCATTTTACCAAAAGCAATCTACAGATTCAATGCAATCCCCATCAAAATACCAACCCAATTCTTCAAAGAGTTAGACAGAACAATTTGCAAATTCATCTGGAATAACAAAAAACCCAGGATAGCTAAAGCTATCCTCAACAATAAAAGGACTTCAGGGGGAATCACTATCCCTGAACTCAAGCAGTATTACAGAGCAATAGTGATAAAAACTGCATGGTATTGGTACAGAGACAGACAGATAGACCAATGGAATAGAATTGAAGACCCAGAAATGAACCCACACACCTATGGTCACTTGATTTTTGACAAAGGAGCCAAAACCATCCAATGGAAAAAAGATAGTATTTTCAGCAAATGGTGCTGGTTCAACTGGAGGGCAACATGTAGAAGAATGCAGATCGATCCATCCTTATCACCCTGTACAAAGCTTAAGTCCAAGTGGATCAAGGACCTCCACATCAAACCAGACACACTCAAACTAATAGAAGAAAAACTAGGGAAGCATCTGGAACACATGGGCACTGGAAAAAATTTCCTGAACAAAACACCAATGGCTTATGCTCTAAGATCAAGAATCGACAAATGGGATCTCATAAAACTGCAAAGCTTCTGTAAGGCAAAGGACACTGTGGTTAGGACAAAACGGCAACCAACAGATTGGGAAAAGATCTTTACCAATCCTACAACACATAGAGGCCTTATTTCCAAAATATACAAAGAACTCAAGAAGTTAGACCGCAGGGAAACAAATAACCCTATTAAAAAATGGGGTTCAGAGCTAAACAAAGAATTCACAGCTGAGGAATGCCGAATGGCTGAGAAACACCTAAAGAAATGTTCAACATCTTTAGTCATAAGGGAAATGCAAATCAAAACAACCCTGAGATTTCACCTCACACCAGTGCGATTGGCTAAGATCAAAAACTCAGATGACAGCAGATGCTGGCGAGGATGTGGAGAAAGAGGAACTCTCCTCCATTGTTGGTGGGATTGCAGACTGGTAAAACCATTCTGGAAATCAGTCTGGAGGTTCCTCAGAAAATTGGACATTGAACTGCCTGATGATCCAGCTATACCTCTCTTGGGCATATACCCAAAAGATGCCTCAACATATAAAAGAGACACGTGCTCCACTATGTTCATCGCAGCCTTATTTATAATAGCCAGAAGCTGGAAAGAACCCAGATGCCCTTCAACAGAGGAATGGATACAGAAAATGTGGTACATCTACACAATGGAATATTACTCAGCTATCAAAAACAACGAGTTTATGAAATTCGTAGGCAAATGGTTGGAACTGGAAAATATCATCCTGAGTGAGCTAACCCAATCACAGAAAGACATACATGGTATGCACTCATTGATAAGTGGCTATTAGCCCAAATGCTTGAATTACCCTAGATCCCTAGAACAAACAAAACTCAAGACGGATGATCAAAATGTGAATGCTTCACTCCTTCTTTAAATGAGGAAAAAGAATACCCTTGGCAGGGAAGAGAGAGGCAAAGATTAAAACAGACACAGAAGGAACACCCATTCAGAGCCTGCCCCACATGTGGCCCATACATATACAGCCACCCAATTAGACAAGATGGATGAAGCAAAGAAGTGCAGACCGACAGGAGCCGGATGTAGATCGCTCCTGAGAGACACAGCCAGAATACAGCAAATATAGAGGTGAATGCCAGCAGCAAACCACTGAACTGAGAATAGGTCCCCTATTGAAGGAATCAGAGAAAGAACTGGAAGAGCTTGAAGGGGCTCGAGACCCCAAAAGTACAACAATGCCAAGCAACCAGAGCTTCCAGGGACTAAGCCACTACCTAAAGACTATACATGGACTGACCCTGGACTCTGACCCCATAGGTAGCAATGAATATCCTAGTAAGAGCACCAGTGGAAGGGGAAGCCCTGGGTCCTGCTAAGACTGAACCCACAGTGAACTAGTCTATGGGGGGAGGGCGGCAATGGGGGGAGGGTTGGGAGGGGAACACCCATAAGGAAGGGGAGGGGGGAGGGGGATGTTTGCCCGGAAACCGGGAAAGGGAATAACACTCGAAATGTATATAAGAAATACTCAAGTTAATAAAAAAATAAAAAATAAAAAAAAAATAAAAAAAAAATTAGATAAATGTAGAAAGTGCGGAAACAACAAAAGCTGCAACACACATCGGAATTAATGATTTGGTAGTGAAAACTTCCCCTTCAGTCTTAGGAATGAGGGAAGTTTTAAAACAAAAATGAAACTAAAACAATCACTATTTATGCAAGCATCAAAATATAAACTATGTATGTCCAATAAAGATGACAAAGACATTTTTGGAGAAAATCACATTATCTCTATAGTTTCTATAAAAATTTGTAAGGACTCTTAAGACCATTGCTTACCCATTAAAGAAGGAAAAATATTCACTTAGATATCAGTACTGTAGAAAAGATGCATGAATTTGTCCCTATGCTTACTGAACTCTAATGCCTACTCATTAGAGTAGATGAGATTTGGGGCCTCCCTCACTATATGTGACTGGGGTTTAGATGACTCATTCCATCTTCTTGTTAGATAACACTGACATCTTACTGTTGCTGCTATCATTCCTTCATGTCACCATGTCTTTTTCTTTCTTGAGGTCTTAGGAATCTTCTCTTTAATTATTAGTATCCCAGGAGTCTTGGCCTCAGTCTGATGTTACTGGAAAAGAATGCTCTGAAGAACTGTGTGTCGCAATCTGAAAGCAGGCAATGAGACAAAATTATAGCCAGTAAGAGAGGTAGATGGGACAGTCATCTTGAAATCAATAACTTGACAACCTCCTTCACCCTTTAAAATATATGATGTTACGTGGTGGCTCTTACAAGGCCCCTTGCAAATGAGCAAAGAGGTGTGTGTGTGTGTGTGTGTGTGTGTGTGTGTGTGTGTGTGTTTGCCTGTGTGAGCATGGTGTGATTAGCTTATTAATGCTTCATCTTCTACACGCTATTCAATTTCCTGACACATTTCTTTCATTTCGTTCAGTTTTCTTTTTTGAGAAAAACTTCTGTAAAGCATTAAAGCTTTGCCTTGGGGTTTGCCCAGACTGAGGCATCTGCTAACTTTCAACTTCTTTAAAATCCAAACAGTGTTAGCAATTTATGCAGCCACTTAAAAGAGCATTTTCATCAGTATCTACAAGCACGATAAAGTAAAAGAGAAGAAAATACAAGAATGCAACCTTATATTGTAAAGGTAAATAGCATTTCCTTAAGTGTGTGTGTGTGTGTGTGTGTGTGTGTGTGTGTGTGTGTGTGTGTGTCAGGTTTTATCATGTCATGACCAAAAGAGCTTAGAGCTTAGAAGCCCCTGCTCTAGGTAATGGCTACTTAAAGTACGAGTTCAGTTTTTAACTGTGACTTCTACTTTAGCAATGTAGTACCCTATTTGGAAAATTGATGGCCCATTTCTCTACTTTAAGAAGTATTTAAACATCACAAGAACTCTTACGATTTTTGCTACATAGGAACAGCTTATATCTATTTAGCTGCTATGTTACAGAAAGAATCATTTGCAATATTATTACTTTTGTCCTAAAAATTAGATGCTACATCTCATTTACAAAAATCAAGATGATTATCTAGTGGACATCATATTATTCAGTGGTGCTGAGATGTGTTTACTTATATGCCTTGACAGACAATGGTTGCATAATCATTTGTGTTTTCTAGTAATACTAGATAATTGGTAATTCCAGCAGCTAACAGACTAGGGATTCTATTTTTCTTAATGCTGCTTATATTTTTGAAAATACTGTCACTCTACCAAGTGTATTGATTGATTGGATCTCCTTTGAATATCCTGACTTGCTGCGTGCTGATAGGGTAGACTAAGATGTTAGAGTGGTCGCGGACTTGCTCCCTTTAAACACTAACACTGAAGGCAAGTTTTAGCTTGCACTGCATGTACTGATTTAACCAGAAGATATTAACTGAACACAGCTGGCAAGTTGTACTTGGTCAAATATTCTGAGATAAAATACTCTGGCAAGACATTTGAAAGGAATAACAAGTAAACTTTGTGCAGACACAGGGCAGTCTTGAAAATATGATCTAAAATCACTATGATTTAAAAAAATGATTGCTAGGTAAAGGCAGTCTCAATAGACATAGTAGACTATTCAAAATTCAAGGACATAGTTGCTAATCCCTAATGAATTCCTTTTAATTTTTTAGCTACTCCTAAGAAGCCATCAGATAGACTTAGCTTTCTCACTTGGTAGTCATAACATAATCGTTTCTACATTGCTGCCAAACTGTTCAAAAGTTTAATCTGGAAATCTCTGGAGAGAAATTCTAAGTTCATGCTGTCTCCACCCAGATGGTCAGATCATTAGAACCTGGCAAAGACTGAGAGAGAAAGCCTGCTCTTCCTTCCACTATATAATTGTACAGTAGCACTACAGTGATTGCCACTGTGTCCATAAAGTAATTGATTTGTAAAGTGCTTTCAACATTTAGTAATGCACAAGTAGTCATATACTCAGTGCGTTTAAAAATTAATGTCTAAGGAGAAAGACAAACATTGATTTTGTATTCGTAGGGAGAGCTATTTCTCAGGGAATTCACTGGCTAGAGGAGACTTAGAGAAATGTCCAATCCTTTTCTGCAGTCAATAGGAAAGCCAGCTATCTTGTGAAGGTCATACACTTTACATGGGACAGATCTGCTGGTCACTTCCACGTCTGTGCAGAAATCCCACTGGGGTCTAGTGGTCATTTGACTAACTTTTTGTAAGATATTAATTCAGTTTCCTGTGTTCATCTTCATTGTCATAATTATTCAACATCTCTCATTAAAGGCTATAGTTTATCTCCTGACCTCTTTCCCCAGAATTGATCACAGACTTATTTCTGACAATGAACTCACATTCAAGACTATTCCAGTTCCGAACGTAAAACCATAGGGATTCTATAAATCTAATTGCTTTTTAATATTTCTGCTATAGCAAAGATAGTAGCATTGCTAGCCTGCTAGTTTCAAAAGAATGCACAGAGACATGGGAGAATCATCTATTAGAGCCCAATCTGGATTTGTTAGTGAACAGTAGTTCTGCATTACATTAGCTAAATAAATGCTTATTGCTTTATGACTCTAATGCTTTGTGTTTGTTATAAAGAATTATAGTGATGGGTATCGTAAATCCATTTATAATTTGCAGAAAGTTCTTAGCCATGTCAGATCTTTAGAAGTTGATGTTTACATTTTAGATTAGATACAGAACAAATAGGTGTTCTGAAGCTATTCTTGAGCTCAAGGTCTACAAATTTATTCTTTCTGTTGTTCATAGACATTTCTAACAGAGGACAGGCCTGCAAGAACATCACCTTACTCATATACACTGAACCTATAGGGTCATTGACTTTGACCAATGTCTTGTCTGTAGTCAGTTTTCATAAACTGTACATCCACTAATAATTGTCCCTCCTCATCTTGTCTCCTCAGACAAGATTCAGGATTCAGGAGGCTCTGTACTAGAACTCATTTGAGTTATAGAAGCATGTAAAGTCACCTTCACCCCAAGTAATGACACTTTTGCTTCAAGTAATTTGACCCATATCAAAAAGTTCATATCCTTTATCTCTTCAAGTAAATTTGGCATAAATAGAAAAGTTCAAGAAATCCTACCAACATACCATTTTTGAATTATTTTCTTGAGTTCTAACAAGCACCTGAGTATTCTCAGGGAATGATGTTACTCTTCCCAAAGAGGAAACCCAGAGAGAGGTAAGCTAGCAGCCTGTACTCATATTCTATGGAGATCAATTCAACCATCTACATAGTTTTGAGTTGAGACAGCTCCCTTACCTCTGTGGAGAGATTAGTTCAGTAGTTCTCAACCGGTAAACTGTTTCAGCAATCACAAGTAAGAATCAATAATGAAATTGGGAAAAAATCCTATGTTAAGAGATTATTAAATCAGAATTCTGGAACAAAGGCACTAGAACATTCATTTAAAAACAGTCCCTTTGTGATGTTGATGTTCATAAGATACCTCGGAAATGGGCCTCATGTAACTCCTTTGTTCATATCTACCAAGCTTATGGGAGTGGTTGAACTGTGTGTTGGCTGTGGTAACCAACCAATAAATACTCCTGAGCTCATAGAAAATGCCCACTGTGTATTAAATTCCAAACCACATAGGCAAATTTCTCCCCTCAAAGAACTTATATTGCTATATAAAATTTCTTGATTTACCATAGCTATTTTCCTGAAAGAGACTATATTTACCTTGGTCAAAAGTTCAGTTGTAATTTCCTTAGTATTACAGACATTGATAAAACATCTTCCTACATATGGCCAAGGAAAGCCCAGTCTTCAGGCTAATTTGTCCCACTGGTGGCTTGAGCCTGTAAGCCTCTAAAAAGGCTTATTTAGTTCTCTCTCTTGAACTTAGCCTATGACTTCCCCTAAACATGTTGTTGAGATAACATTGTGTGCTCAGCTTAATACAGAGTTTGAGAATGTCTTTAGCTGTTTCCTTAACCTAGAAAGTCTACACCACCTGTGCTCTAGATGTTTTTCTCCTAAGTATATGTATAATGAGCTGCCAGGTATCAACCAAAGAGACCCAGATTCTTTATTACTCTGATAATATATTAAAAATTATATGCTTGGCATTTTGCTGAAATGTTTTTTATCAAATCTGTGAGACTGAATAAGTAAGTTGGAGAGTTTAATTACTGTACCATAGTAACTCTATATTGTTTGATGCTGCTATTGTCTGGATAGCTCTCTGAGCTCCCTACAAAATGGGAGCCTTCCTTTACTATTGGGACTTCCCCTGTTCAGACCTTGACTGGGAAGCCTGAACCCCCACACTCCCTATCTTGGTAATGTGGAGTAGTCCTTGGCAGACAGACCTTCAAGTTCAACTTTCTCTCCTTCCATATGAACCCACCCAGCAAGCACCTGGGTTTTCTGAGATACCTCTTCCTGAAAATGAGGCATTCACAGGACTTTAAACATCATTTACCCTGAAAACTCTTTCCCACTTTCCAAGGTCCATAAATATCACTGGTTCACCCAGGATAAAGGTATACATACAAATACACCCCAATTAAAGGAATATGCACAAGCTAAGATCATCTCAGAGGAATGTTTCATTGAAGTTTTCAGAGAAGGCATTCATCTAAGAGAGCTGTAACACCAAGATCCTTAAAGTAGGCCTTCTCTCTCTCTCCCCCTCCTAGCCATGATTCTGACTCCAGCTGGACCAGAATCCTCCAGAACCCTACTTGCTCCAGACTCTGTTTCATCCTTCCAGCCCCTTATGCAGAGGTATCTGAACACCCAGAAAAGGAGGAAACAGAGGACTTGGAATCATGTTGGACTCCAAAATGCAGTCACATGATATTATGTGTGAACTCTAAAGGGACTACCACTCTCAAACCAGAGAGTATCACTTAGTGTTGCCACAAAGCATAAAGCACCATGAACCTGTGGGTTGCAACCCATTTGGGGGTCAAACGACCCTTTAGTGAAGTTACATATCAGATATCCTTCATATCAGATATGCTGCATATCAGATATTTACATTACAATTCATAACGGTAACAAAATTACACTTATGAAGTAGTAATGGAGATAACTTTATGTTGGGGGGTCACTACAACATGAAGAACTGTATAAAAAGCATTAGGAAGGCAGAGAACCACTTCCATAAAGAATCTTAATTGGATCCACAACTTCTTCCATGGAATACTGACTACTTAAAATTAACAATCCTTTCAAACACACCCCCAACTCAGATCATTGTTGGTGTATCATATAAATCTGAAGTTGGCATCCAAGGCATTGCCTAAGATATTGGACTATGTGTTAACACATCTTCAAACTATACTAGAACTGCCTATTTGGACTTGTAAGGTCCATCTGCATAGTTCTGGCCATGAAAGTTTGTGGATACCCACAGAATTTTCAAGACTCAAGAGAGAGTAGATAGCTCAGAAACCTAGCCAAGCAAGCCTCAACTTCGACAGAATGAACTTTGAAATGCTAACACTGGGGTTATTATTTTTTATCCATCCTCTCTGTGATTTTAAGTGTAACCAAACATCTATTTAGGACTTCTAAGCTTAACAAATATTAGTGAAGAGCCATAGATTTTTGATTATTGACTTGACTGGGCAATGTTCAAACGTCCTACATCTCCATTTGTCTACTACCAGACCTTGAGGATTCTGAAAATATTCCAACAGAAAATGTTTAATGGTTCTGTCTGATTCTGATGTTAAAAGCCTCAATAAGACTTGGAAGTTGGGGGAACCTCCTAGCTACTAACATTAGTTCTACAATAAAACCACAACTGGGAACCAGGATGGGAAGCCCTGGGGAAAGGAGCTGTCCCCAGTCATGGTGCTGATTCACTTCTGCTTGTTTGTCCCTTAGAAAACAGTGTCTGTAAAAAGCCTAGCGGTTCCCACAGGTCTCACCTAGAGCAACTGTAGAAAGCAGAGAAGGGAAATGGCAAGAAGAGGAGAAAAGGAGAGGAAAGGAGAGGAGAGGAGAGGAAGGGACAGGAGGGGAGGAGAGGGAAGAGGGGAGGGGAGAGAGAAGAGGGGAGGGGAGAGGAGAGAAGCAAGGCAGGGTTAGAAAAGAGGGGAAGAGTAACAGATGTAAATATAAATTGGGTAAAAATGTCCAATTTGGTTGACTGCGGCTTTTTCTAGACTTTTTTTTTTAGTGCTTAACGAAAGACCTGTTAATTAAATTTTTATTGTTGTAACTAAGACACCTGGAAAAAATAAGGGAGGAAAAATTTATTTTTGTTTGTGGAGAGCTTCAGGAGTGTCAGCCTGTTATGGTGGGGAGGATACGGCAGGGTGGAGGAGAATGGTGATATCTTTTAGATATCAATGCTGTCTTTATTTCAGCTTTGTAAAAATTAACCTTTTCACCTTTTTCCATTGGTATACAAAATAGTAGGCTTTAGTATAACACCATTTTTACACACACAAACATTCACGCATGCATACACACACACACACACACACACACACACACACACACACACGCACACGCGGGTTATAACTTTCCTTTGCTGCCAACTGTCCACTCTGTCCTTTCTTCATCGTCCACTGCTTCTCTTACTATCCTTAAGCAAGTAGCAACTCTTCCTCTGTGACATGTCATGCCATGCATGAATGTTCATATGTGTATATGTTTCTGCATACATATGTATAACTAGTTCAACCTAAATATATGCGAAAGAAAGAAACATCTTTCCCCCCTTTTTATTCCCTCTGGACCTGAGCCCACAGTTTGGTGCCATGGATACTCAGGGTTGGATTTGCTTTCTTCGTTAATCCCCTACTGATTAATACTCTCACAAGCTAGCTCAGAGATGTGGCCACAAATCCAATTTCTTAATCCAATCAAAGTGAAGATGGATTAACTGATGGAGATTAACTCTGCCAAAGGCTTTCCCTACTTAACTGTCAGTGAGGAAATGCAGTTTCAACATGGACTCGTGATTGTTTTGCCATTTCCTCAATAGTTCACTGAAGGAAACAACTTGTCAAGGTATCAAAGCCAAAGCCAATGAGAGTTTATTTACATTTTAGCAACTTTTAAACTAATGGCCAGTATAAGATGAGGGGTGGGGAGGTCTGAGAAAAAGGAGTCCCTGATCAGCATAATCTCTCCTGTCTGACCTGGAGTTTTGAGTCATGTTTCTGTCAAGCAGAATCAACTGGTTATTATGCTGTCTAATATCCAATGTGTACAACTCTGTAATAGTCTCCAGTTGTTGCAAGAAATACTTTTCTGTGAATATAAGGACAAATATTTCAATACAAATATGTAACAATTAAAGAAAAAGAGGTCATGGATCAGAGAGAGAGAGAGAGAGAAAGAGAGAGAGAGAGAGAGAGAGAGAGAGAGAGAGAGAGAGAACAAGCAGAGGCAGGATATAGAAGGAGAAGGAGATGAATGGGGTAGAAGGAGCTATGTAAATGAATGACACTGGCAAGCCATGGAGCAGGTCCCAGCAAGAGTAGGGTCAAGGTATGTCTAAACCCTGGAAATCTTGTCCTGAGATTGGCAATAGTAGGTTCCCTTCTTCTCTGGCCTCGGGGTGTCATGTCCTGGCACACATGACCCTGTATCTTCACACACACCCCCACCCTCTCACCCCTGCTTTCCAACCAGAGAGCCAGGTTAAACCTCTTCTCTCCTTATAAGGTCATAATCAGCAGCATCTGGAACTCCTTATGCAAATGAAGCATCTCTAGTGCCCTTGTCCGGCCACTCATCCCTAAAACTCCTACCCATTCCCAATGTTTAAGTAGCCTTTGTTCCCCCATAAATGAAGCTGTCTCACCGAAAGTTCCTGGGAAAGTCTGTTCTCTCTCAGTCACAGCTACCTGAGGTCTCTAAAGGATGCTGGTTGTTCCTACCTTGTGTTCCCCTCATAGGACTCACCTGATCATGCTGGGACAAAGCAGAGCCTCAGTGGCATGAATGATGTAAAAAAAAAGACTCATGTATGAAATTCTGAAAAGACAAAAACATTTAAATTAAAAAATAAAAAGACCAGAGGTTTATTTTTCAAGACTTAGAGGAGTTGAGGAGGAGCCTGAATCTAGCAAGGGTCTTCTTGGTGCATATCCTATGGTAGAATGTGTGAAGGCAAGAGAGGGAGGGAGAAAGAAGAATAAGGCTAGAGAAAGAGGATAGAAGTGAGGGATGGGAAGAGAGAAAGGGAGATGGAGAGGAGGGTGGAGGGAGGGAGGGAGGAAGGGAGAGGGAGGGGAGAGGGAGGAAGAGAATATGAGAGAGTTTCCAATGTTATTCTTTCCCAGGAATCTTGTTCCATAGATAATGGCATTAATCTATTGATCTATTATAGCACATCCTTGTGAACTACTGATCTTAGAAATCCTACCTCTCAACCTCATGCTGGGGATCCAGTTTTCAGCACATGAGTTTTGTAGGTCACATATCACCTGCTGTCTGATTTGTCTTGCTCTGACATGCCACATACAACCGCAAATATTTCTGAGTCCTAATGGTGTCATCTCCTTCCCTTTTCCATTCCCTCAACAATTCTAACCCTGGTGACACTTCCATTTCAACTGAATTTCAAAACAACTACAACAAAAAAAGGTTGAAAGACAATATTATGTAGTAGCTAGGAGGACAGTGTCTACGGCCACATTGCTTGGGTTCAGATTTTTATCACTGACTAGAGAATATTTAATTATATTAATTAACCAAACTAATTATAATTCTGACTACAGAATTTTAACATTTAAAACATTAAAGGTTAAAACATTAACAGATATAAACTTGTCTATAGCAAGTCTTTATAGCTTGTCCATAAATGCTTCTTAACTAAAGATTAATGTGCACCTTATCAGGTAATTCCCTCGTGTCTTCATCTGTTTTACACCATCAGGATTCTCAAGGTAGAGCCATTTTGTCTAAATTTATATTTTAAATCAGAAGCAGCTTGTCAAAAAGAAAATATCTCCTGAATCGTGTGGGTAGGACTTGAATCAGGTCTGATTTCAACGTCTAGGCTTTAAGTGTTTTTATTTTACTTTTGGAGTCTGCATATAAAGAAACAGGTGTCATTGCTACATCTTAGTTTGTGTCACTGTGTAGCAGGAACTGTGGGGCTGTCTCTATGTAAACGCTGGGGACCACGAAGCCACAAAGCATCTCCTGCAGGAGGATCTAACTGAGGACTAGCCTGAGAGACCTAGGATTGCTAGCGCAAACAATACCAGCCAATCAGGAACTGCTGTTTAGAAGAGATACTTTCTTGGGACCAATGGGGCACAGGGGGCGGGGCGTGGATGGAGGGTATTAAAGGAACTTGCAGCGGCGATCAAATGAGCTTTCAGCAGTATCCTCATCTGGTCTCAGAGTCTGTGCCTTGACTGCGCCAAGTCACCCCCAAGAGCAGGCAGGGTCAGGCAGGGTCAGGCGGAGAGCTGTACAGGCCACGGGCAACATCACCACTGTACTGTGCTCTCATGGCTCAACTTCATTTGCCTGATCTTGGATAAGCTACTAGTTTTATAGTCCAGAACCATATTTGCAACTTGAGGGGCTTCCAACTCTTTATCTTATGGAGGCTGAACTCATGGATTTTCCATCAGCACTCAGGTTATGCAGATTTCCCAAGTATAGCAACTTGGATAGTAGCTATAATGGCATCCAGAATGAACATGAAATGGACCCGTTGCCCTTCTCTCTTGAGCACAGTTCCAGCTACGGTTTTGACTGTGTGTAGGCAAGAAGTCTTGGACTTCACTCAAAGGCATATTCAGGAACACATGCAAGTGTCACCTTGTGTCACAGTGAGGTTCCTCCAGAAACTCTCTGTATGTGGCTCAGGGGTATATGGGGAAAATGAAAGCGCCATTTTCTTCTGAAAATAGGGAAGAATTTTAGAAGTTTAGAAAATGTATAATGGCTTTTAGATCATTCTGCCAAGACCGGAGTCAGATGCCTCAATGAAAATGTTTAACTCAGAATAAAGATACAAAGAAAACAAATGTGAGAGGCCTTTGTGGCAATGAAGTCTGAAGGCAGGCAGACTTGCCCTATATCCATTTGAGCTAGAAAAAAAAAACCTGTAAATGTGTGTTTGTACATGTGTGTGTGCATACACTTGCTTTTGTGTCCCAGTGTGTTTTATAAAGCCTCCACTCACAGCAGAGTTATGTAAAAAAACTTACTTGGAAAATAATGACAGGATTCCTGCAGCTTACAGAACTCCCAGGTTTTCTACAACACTTAGCATCGATTTTCTTGGGATCTCCTACATGGAATTACAATGTGTTACAAGTGCTGGAGGGAGAACTAAAACTACTTGGAGATTTGAATCTCACTCTTACCTAAAACATAGTTCAGAGATTTCTCCAACAGCTGAAGGAGTTAATTAAAACTTTTCATAGAAAAGCCTCAAGCAGCTAAAGATAAAAAGTACTGTAGAGAACAAATAATAGAAATCTTCTAATTAATGAGTAAAACTTTCCAACGCCTACACTATGAAGCACCCTGAAGAAACACGTAACTACGTCGTGATTACTATTATTACCATTAATAATGACTCCAACTTAACAAGCCATTAATCTCTTGCTTTATACAGGACATGTATATTATGTAATTAAAGGTCATACTATTCATGGACTCCACATTTCACAATTGCTGGTTTGGAGTGTGACCCCCCCGCACCCCCCGTTTAATTTTGAGTTATTCATTGAAAGAACTATTACTTTAAATGGCAAATATTTCCAGCCCTCATTCAGAAAAATATCTTATTAGTGAATGACATTTGCATCCCTGTGAAAGGCTATCTTGGCCCTTTCTATTTTGAGGTGATCTGTCAGATTATTGGAATAGGATCCTTTGAAACACTTTCCTCTTTCTGCACCTCATTTTACAGCCATCCCTGCCTCTGCAGACCGCTCTTCACTGAGTAACTTGGCCTGATGTTCTCTAATACATTCTGCTCCACACCGGTGCTGTTCAGAGCATCTTTCTGGTTCTCAATCTCTGACAGCTGTCTCCCCACCTTCTCTTTCTTTTAATCTGAGATACTCTTTCCCTCCATTGCTCTGAGCTGTTGACTTTTTTTTTTGCTATTACTTAGAAAAAGAAAAGAATAAGGATAAGGTTTTCTATCTTTTCTGCAACCACAGCACCTCTACACTGTGATTTTTTTCTTTTCTATGTTATCTGGACTTGCTCCTTCTTAAACTGAGTCCCCTACTTGTTCCCCAGATCTCCTTGCCTTTGTTTAGCTTATACTTGGTGTTGAAGCTACATTAATTTCATGAAAGCTTACATTTTTTGTGGATCTTTCTAACAACATATAAGCATATGGCGATGTGTTCCCCTTGAATACTCGTCCATACGGCGTGTGTGCACGCGGTCATATGGCGATGTGTTTCCGTGTGTGCACGCGGTCATGCTTTGATCTCCCTTTCTCTTCCATCTTCCCCTATCTTTTGACTTTTTTGTCCAATATAAAACAAATTCCCTGGAAAGATTGCCTATGCTTGTGGTCTCCATTTTTTTTTCTTATTTCTTCCTGGAGTCATTCTAAAGAGGGGTTATCTGTCCTCACCACTAAAGTACTTTTGAGTGTCACCACGACCTTCATGTTTCAGAATCCTGTGGTTAATTCTCAGTGGTCATGCTGACTTCTCAGGCCATTTTAAAATATTATTTCAACATTTATTTTCCAGACACCATAGCTTCTGGTGTTCTTTTCAGTGTTCCCTGCTTGCATTTGTTGCTGTTGTTGCTGTTGTTGTTGTTGTTGTTGGATAAAAGCCATTGTTGGTTCTCCATCTTCT
Source organism: Rattus norvegicus (assembly GCF_021556685.1). Taxonomy (NCBI): domain Eukaryota; kingdom Metazoa; phylum Chordata; class Mammalia; order Rodentia; family Muridae; genus Rattus; species Rattus norvegicus. Next base: position 56,369,202 of record NC_141544.1, on the reverse strand, counting down.
TCTGGTCACGAGATGCTCCAGGGTTTCTTGGGTCTCATCAGTTCTCCAACACAATTAATTTTGGCAGGTGATTTGATTGTGCATACATGTTTTGAACACTGTCCATCTGTATCTCCAAGCTTTACTTCCTTGAACTCCAGACACAGGTATCAACTACTTCCCCAAATTCCATTTGAAAGACCAATATATGACTCAAATGTAATATGATCTCGACAAGACCTCTGTTCCTCCCCTTGCAATCATCTGCTCCCTGAATAACAAAAGTCCCAATTTTCAACCAGGATAGTTACGTTTACTGAGGTCTTCCTTTCTAAAGAATCTCATTTAATCTTGAACTTGTTATTTCTAACTTAAAATGTTCCCCTAGTTGACACATTTCTCCTAGCCTCTAATGTCATTATCCTAGTTCAATCTTCAATGGGCTTTTTCTTTAATGCCTCCCTTCAGACATCTATCTATTCATACAGCAAACACCTAAGAGGCAGCAGCCTTGAACCTCTGTGGTAAGCTGTACACTGGAGAGCAAGCTGGGAAAACCCTTTGCTTCAATTCTGCTCTAGAGAATTTTTTCCTTAGTGTCCTCCCTGGCTGGCTTTTCTCTACTCTACACTTTCCTGTCCATTTATTCAGCAGTTACAAGAATCTTTTGAAAAACCCAAGAAAGGGCACATTACTTGTGTGTTCAAAGCCCTCTAGTGGCTTTTCTGACTTCCACACTCACCCTCATTTATCCCAGACACACACACAAACACACTCAGCTCCTCCCAGATTCCTGGACTTTGTACACACTGTTCTGTTGGCTAAGAAAGTTCTTCCCATGATTTCTGTCACTTGAACTGTTACTTCATTAGGATTCTATTTAAATGCCATGCCAGAGTGTCCTCAATCACTCTTTCTTTAAAAGCTGTCAACATTCTGTATCTCTTGACTTTCACTTACAGTAGTTGCCCCTTATCTACAGAGGAGACATTCCAAGACATCGCCAACCCCCCCAGTGAATGCTTTAAACTCCACACAATACTAAAACATACAAATACTTTTTCCCTACCTACCAGTGGCAGAGATTAGTTTACCAATTAAGCTTGGTAAAGGATTGACAAATACTACTAATTAAATAAGACAGTTATACTAACTCCCCAGGATGAAAAATGGAGAGTGATTTTCACTTGTTCAGGTTTTCTTTTCTGTACATTGAGAAATAGTTAATGAGACTTAAAGTTGTAATTCTTGTGTATGTGATGTCTTCTCACTAGTCATACTCGATTTGATTAAAACAAGACTAACATCTACATGCCCTGCTTCACCAACCACTGGGAAGTAGATAAGGGATTTTTTTCCTGTGTATTCTGTCAATGCTGAGATGCCTGCCAGGAGGGGAGGAAGTCGAAACATTTGCACCTGCACAAACATTTGAGTCAAGAACTTTCCTGAGGTGCCTACTGAAAGGAAGAAACCAGAGTGGGAAGTATCATAAGAGAAGAGATTCAATGGTGCTTTGATCGGGAAGTTCATTACATTTGGTTTAGATCTTAATGCATATCCACTTAGGTCTGCAATCACTTATTATAGTTAGACAAAAATCCTAGTGGGAAAAAATAGCATGTGTGCACGACTCCATCTGTCTGAGCCTTTGCCAGAAACATTTATGAATCACTTGTCTCCTGATATACAACTTGCTTTCTTAGTTTGCAATCATATTTCTCACAGATGTTGCCTTTGAATTAACCATTGTCTCAGTTTTGAGTATTTTCTTGACTTGAGACTGTAATATAAGTAAATCCCACCTACCATCAAGGTTGGCAATAATGGTTCAACAAGGAAGGAAGGAAGGAAGGAAGGGAGGAAGGAAGGAAGGAAGGAAGGAAGGAAGGAAGGAAGGAAGGAAGGAAGAAAGGAAGGGGATATTTGAAGCAAGCCAAGGAGTTGGGATCCAGGATTAGGGACAAACACTTCTGTACAAGTTTGGAGGTCGGTATTTCTCAAGTTCTGGCATTAGGCATGTTTACTTGCAGGTTATGCAAAGACTCAGCTTGGGTTCTGGAAAAAATGAGCTAAAAACTTTGCCTAAAAGGAGTTACTAGCTAATTTCTAAAGACATCTTGCTTTTATTAGAACATAGCTGTTGTCACGTGCTCTGTCCTGGGCAATGAAGATGTCACTCATAGTACAGAACTCATACCTACTGCAGCTTTTATTTTCTAGAGATTGACATTCTCCTGTACATCAAACCAACTTTCAGTAATACTCTTTATGTCTAAGATGTCGGTAAGAATCATGAGAATGTGAGTATGTTTTCTTTTGGCCATATTTGGGAGTTACCATGCTGTACATTCAGAAATATTTTTATGTTTCTTTTTTGGAGTCATTTCACTGCTTGGCTTTTAATTTATTAATCATTTATCGACTTCAAGTAGAGTTTTTCTTTTTTTGGAGATAAAATATTTATTTCAAGAATTTGTGAGCTAAATTTTATTGCTTAGTCATACCATATCTGGAGGACCAACGGCATTTCTCAATTCTGATCCATGAACTTGGAGTCAAATGCAAAATTTAATTTCCTCTCTAAAGGAGCTGGTGAAAGCCCATTGTGAAAAGGTTATGAGAAAAAGCTTATCTCAGAATTGCAGCCAAGATTCAAGTCGTTTAAGACATGAAGCATTTGGCAGCAGAAAGATGGCTGTCATTAAATAAGGAAGCCCACTGTGTTAGTTCTGGGCTAAGATAAAAATAATTTCACTGTCATTGTTTCTTAAAGGAGCAACACAGGAAGATAAAAGAAATTTGAAAAAGATTGGCTTTACCTCAAATAGTAGGGTATTTTTTTCATATACTTGGATAGTAATTAGCATTTAGCTAAATCTGTACTTCTTTATTATATTTGAGTGAGAGTTGTATAGAACTTTTTTAGAGCTGTAGAAAGACCAGAATTGCTCTTTTCTTACCATAGCATTAGTATATGCTCACTTTTGGAAATACTGGTTAGAGTGGGGTTGCAGTCATCATGGCTGAGCTTCCTTAAGATGTACATAGGTGACTATTACAAGACCATTATTTTTCGAGGTTGTAAAAGCCTGGTCGACTCAGATAGTTCAACTATACCTGCCCTACCCCAGTAGCCATCACCATTCTGGATGATCCGAAAAGTCTGTCTTCTTTCCTCTTCTCAATGTGATGTTCTTTCTCTTCTTAGTATTCCAGAAAAATAGACACCCTCAAACTTTCTCTCTAACACATTATCTTATAAGCACCCTATTTTGAGTTTGCCTTTCTTTTTGTCTTTAATGGTGGCTACACATTGATATTTGCTTAGACAACCTTTTTTTCTTTTCACCTTTGGATATGAAAAAAGAGGTTGCACGTTCAGTTTATGTCTCCAAGGAGAGATTAAAGAAAGCCCATAGTCAATGTTATAGGCAAGGTTAACAAAAACCAGTTCGAGGAGGTAACATATCAGTTTCCTGGGAGTTCCATCTACTGACTATCTCAGTACCTCTTCCTTCTGTTATGAACCGACATACCTTCTTCATGAGGGCAGTCCAAGTGTTTACACAGAACGTGGTGGTAAAGGCCAATGTGCATCTCTGTAAGGAAACAGGAAGCAGTTAGGTCACCGGTAGGAAGACACTCTTTGCCCCATTTTCAGCCTCTGTGCTGATTTCCTATCCTGCTAGTTGACATCTTGACCGCTTCCAAGCCGAAGCTTATGCAATTGTTAAAGTGAATTAGGGATTGGCATTCTGACCCTTAAAAGAAAAGAAGAGGATACTCTAGTGTACTTGCCTCTCACCCACAGCAATAACAACTCTAAGCAGAACACCGGGGATGTAAGCCAGTTAAACTATATGCCCTTCCCTATGACATACAGTGTTCTCTAAATGAATGCGGATAATGTGCTGAGAATTCCTCATGCCAGAAACAGGAAATCATAAGAAATCATTGGGATGCTGTGGTTGTATTATACTTAGAGTGCATTCCCTATACTCTGCACCCATTCATCACCATATTCTTTTATCTTTCCTGTCCTTTCAAACTTCCCTGATATAGAGGAAAGCAGGACCACAACTGGCTGAGATACCCCCGGGTTTTTTTTAAATGCTCCTCCTGGATTAATAACTAGTTTCCTATAAGTATAGAGACGCTCAGCTGATTGAAGGGACAGTTTCGATGGTAAGCTGCCTGTGTAATTGCCTGTTTCCTCTAAAACATCCTCCCTGTGAATAGATGATACAAATCTTAGTCATCTCAGGGAGAACATGGATCTTTCCCAAGCTGAATGTCCTGTTACTTCTTATAACACCTTTTTATCAGACTAGTGATGTGCCTTCAGGTTCATGCCATTTTCTTCCCAGGGAGTTTTCATTTCTAACCAAAGAAATTAATTTCTATCATAACCTCTACTAAACATGTAATCCTTTGTGTTTGTCTTGGTATTTAGACCATGAAATATTTCAAAATGGCAGAAAAAATGTCTTTGTCATCTCCATTTTCCTTTATAGTATTCTTTCACTCATTAAGACTTGACACACACAAGGACCCACTGGGTAGTACCCTAACCAGGGTAGTTTGGAAACCAAGAGTCTTATTTGTCATGGAAGGGGACCCAACATTAGCAGACTTTATGACAAAGGAATTTTAGAAAATGACATTATCTGATCAGTAGCAGGTTTGGAAGTAGATGTTTTACATTTAGCTTCAAGCCTAGAGAGATGACAGTCTCAGGCCAGTTTTCAAATATTTGCAAATATTTCGGCCTATTGCATATTTGCTTTATTCTGGGAAGGGGCTGCAAATGGAGCTTTCTTTTCATGGTCTCTTTCGTGCCTTATTTCTGTCTAGAGGAAGCTGATCTGAAATGAATCGGAAACTTTAGCATTCCCTTTGTTCTTTGTTAACTCTATTATTAAAACAATATGGAAAGAACTCTAGACTTGGACTCACAACTCTGCGATTCTATTCTCCAATTGACCAAGTTCTCTCATTTGTAAAACAGAAACAAGATCAGCAGCATAGGGTGGTAGTGAGGATTAAAGGAGTTGATCCACATCAAACCTTCCGTAGAGACTGGGCTTTTCAAATGCTAGGTGACCACAAGTGGAGAGATAATAGGGAGGGTCGAGGGTCGTGTTTTTTTTTCCGGAGCTGGGGACCAAACCCAGGGCCTTGCGCTTGCTAGGCAAGCGCTCTACCACTGAGCTATATTCCCAACCCCGAGGGTACTGGTCTTGAAAAACGCTGTGATACTTAGTATGTCTTAGTGGTTTCTGTTCCATCTACATTAAAGAATTACTGGAAAGCCCATGAAGACAGTTAAAAAATATGCAAAAGTATTTGCAAGGTACCTAATAGTAATGTCTGACATTAATGACAGTACTGATGGGAGTGGTCAGTAGGGGCAAGCATAGGTGTGTGTCAGTTTAATCCCTCTAAAGCAGAACTCAGGTCTGAGTCTTACATCTTCCCTTTACTGTCTGTTTCCTTGCATGGAGTCTGATGCACATTGTGACACAGAACAGAGTTTAAAGGAGCTAGCAAAAACAATCAAGTCGCTTATTTTCCTAACCTTGGAGTATCACTTTCAAAACCTGAGAATTTCATTCCACATTTCACAGACCCTTTTACCTACCAAGTCAAGAGGGCCAAGAAAGTTGTTGTTGTAACTTTCTGTTTGTGAAAAGAAACAGCCAGAGCGGGCTGAGGGGAGCTAGATAAGCCAGCTACAAACTTGCAAGTCACTGCTTTTGGGTTTGCTTTGTTATAAAAACACAAAAGACTCTCTGCTGGTTTATTCTTATCACAGGCCGCAGGGAGCTTCCAGGCTGCTGTGTTGGATCCCTAACAAATTCCTTCTATTCTGTTAGCCTTCTGCTCAGAGGCGCTCTTTTGCAAGGGATCCTCAGGCTTAGAAGGATTCAAACCTCAGTTAACCTTTCCTGCTTAATTCCGCTAGACGAAAGATGCTGCAGAAATGTTGATCGGCAGGGAATTTCTGCGGATAATCCCAGAGCCTCACTCTTCTGTCACGCCAGATTTGACCTAATTGAATTCCCCTTTCTTTCCCTTTTCATTAGCACCACTTACACGAAATGAGTCGATGGAAAAAGTCAGGGGGTAAAAGGTAAGAACAGCTTGTTTTTAGTCTTTGCATTACTTAGGATTCATCACCAGTCTCTGGAGGCTTTGCAGCCTTCGCTGTTCAATCTTAGCTGCCTTCTGAATGCTTGTCAGCTGATCAGTCACAAGGTATCAGCTCTGCGAAGTGCCTGGAAGACACTGAGTTAGCCTCAGTCCCTTGCCAAGGAGGGAGCAGGTAATTCAGTCAGTGGTGTTCATTCTGAATAAGTGTTGTGCTCACTGAGTTTTTCTGTAGCTCTCTTGTTAGGGCTGAGCAGAAAACACTTGCCAGCAATCAGTATAATCAGTGTTGGCAAAACACAGATGTTAATGCCTTTTAATCAGCTAGGCTTTTAGAGAACTTGGGCTGAAGCCTGGAATAATCCTGCTTAGCCCTACAATGAATGAATGGTGTACGAGCTTTAAGAATGTTCGTTTTAATTAATGATGGTGACAGAAATGGCAGTCTTGTTCACAGCGATAGAAGAAACCACAGAGTCATGTGTTGTGTGGGCATGTGGGAGTGTGTCTTGACCTCCCCACATGTTTCACATTCTCAACTTGCTTATTATATTTCCTTCTAGCTCCCGTATTATTTAGTAATAAGCCTGGGGCAAGACAATGCTACCAAATGTAAGTGGAGCAAATAAATCATACCACTGTGAAAAATGAGCTATTAATATTTCCTTAGTACACGAGGGAAGTCCGCACTCCTAGACAACCTTGGGTGGACCAAATTGATCAACTCCCTTCCATAACACTGGCCACTTTGTCTGTGGGCCAAGAATCATTCCTTCCTTTCCCTTTCACCACTTCCTGGTAGGAACTATGGATAGGATGCTCTGAAATAGAAGGTGAAGATACTAAAATATCTAGGTCAGAAGTAGTTAAATCTTGGAATCTAGACATCTAGTAAAAAATGAAAGTTATAACTTAGCCTCTCGACTCTGAAAAAAAAAGTTTGTCTAGCGATTAAAGTGAATGATAAAAGGAATTTATTAAATGTGAAACATTAAATAAATGTGGCATTTTAAGAACCATGCTTAGTTATAAACATGGCTTAATGAGTATATTTGGAATTTTAGAATCTCTCTGAGTAAATGAGTGTAAGTACCTTAAGAACCTTTTCCATGGACAGGGAAATAATGGAATGACTGTGAAGAGATTGGTTTCACTGCAATATTTCTGTTTATATTTTTCTTAAGCACTGCTGCTGCCTGCCGTCTTCCCTCCACACCTCTGCAGACTCTCTGCATGTCAAGAGAGATATCACCTCTTCCCACTGAGTTGTCATGCTGGGCCTGTTCTTCCCACTTCTAACTTTAACATACAAATGTAATGGTACCATAACATGATCCATTGCTGTTTCTCTTGGTGTTTTTCTTCTTAGTAGAGGCTCAATATTTTGTCAGGATCATTTGTAGTTTTCTTGAATTTCTCCATTTGAAATTGACCATTTAGTTTCCCAGGTAATGTCAGTTCTTGATTTATTTTATCATATATATAATATTATATATAATAATATATATGTTAAGACTCTCTTAATATACATATATATGCCTATGTGTATATATATGTATGTATATATATATAGTGTTTATTTGAGACTGACCATTTAGTTTCCCAGATAACATCAGGACCTGATCTATCAAATGATATATATTATGTATACATATATATTATACACATACATAGATATAGAGATAAGAGATAGAGATATGTGGATATAGATGGTATAGATAAATTGAAGGTGTGTGTTTGAAACTGACCATTTAGTTTCTTAGGTAATATCAGCTCCTGGTTATTAGGATTTTAAGAAATGATATGTATTATGTATACACACACATTTAGTATGTATGTATTTACACTTAGTATATATAAACTACATATGCATATATAATTTACCTACTTACTCTGAGAGGTTAGGATCTTGACCTTGGATTCAGAGAGCCTGAGTTCATCTGTTGACTCTCTTAATTGTGCGACATGACTTAGATCCTGGAGGTTTAAGCATATCTCATTTATAAAATAAGGATAATATCAGAGACAACATTCTGTAGAATAAAAATGAAGTGAGGGATCTCACACAAAGGGCATAGTGTGAGATTTAGCATACTCCATCAGTGGTAGATATTATATTTAGTAAAGATAATTTTAGATAATTAATAAGAAATTACTAATAATAAGCAACAAAATAGCACCAAATATTATTGCTAAATAAATAGTTAAGAATAAATAATAAAATATCATAATACTTGCCCCAGTCAATATGACTCTTCTTCAACCTCCAATCAGTTTGGGGTTTAAGGTATGTAAAGAGGTTCTGGGATGCCTGTTCTGACTCAGGATGAGTTAATGGCTGATTTCAGAGGTGTTTCTGACATCCACTGCCTTACTTAACCACTTATAGACTGGTGCTAAGCAAGTTAGAAACTTAAGAGCAACCTACTCGGCTAAAAGATTGAGAACTGTTGCAGGATCCTGATTAACATAAAGAAAAGACTTAACCAGAATCACCAAAGTTTAGGAGTCCTTAAAACAATATATAGAGTACTCATGGAAACGAATATGAAATTCCACAAAGTACTCTACCACTAAAGTTTGGAGAAGTAGTTCTCATAAATATTAGTAATTATAATATGAAATCAATTCGATTGTGTAACTCACAAGCACAAGCTGTAATTAACGTTATTTTATAAAATTAGGAATTAATGATCTTCCCTAATAAATAGCATAATCAGCTATACAATAATTATAAGAGAAAGTAGAAAATGTTTTTCTTTGTTTTTTTTATTACTGAATTATAATAGGCGAAGCTGAGAATACATTACCCAAAGGCGTTGTATGTGGCACCCAATCTCTCTTACTGATAATTTTTTATTCTATAAAACTGGACTTCTATTAAAATGCTATAGGTAAAAGTGTTTATATGATTAATTTACCATCGTAAAATTGATATATTCATGCTTCATAGGCTTTTGCCCATTGGTTTTTCACAACTTGAGTGAACCCTATGAGAAGCGGGTGTCCTGTCTTCTTCGGGATGTGGGATGTCCAGTGCGCATGACTAGTGAAAACAATTGGCATTAGGACCAGTTTCCTTAGAACTGTGCCCCAGAGCATAAGCAAAACCAGAGTGAGTGGGCCAGATTGTAGTTGAACCATGGGCCTTAGAAGACTCTTCCTAGTCCAAGTGAGCACAAAGTAAACTGTTACATGTCCAGACAGGCTGTCACAAGTCAGTGGCACATTACGAGGAAATGAACGCTCATAAAATTATCAAGGTCCCGTACTGAGCTGCGCTAGTGTGAAATACACAGAGCCTAGGGCACATGATCCCTGCCTCTCAGGCACCACATTTTTATCTACAAACAGAGCCAGTTCTAGAACCATTATCAAATGCTAGGACAATGCAGTCTTGCCACTAGACAACACAGGATGCTGAAAAATGACTAGATACACACAGAAACTAAAACAAACAAACAAACAAACAAACAAACAAAAAAACTAGTCTCAACTTTGTCTTTCAGTAGTTAAATAGTTATATGGTTTTGGCTAAATATTTTGCATTTTTTTTCTATCCCAGTGTCTTGATTTGAAAAACCAGTTCAGGTTTGAGAAACCATGTAAGGGCCCCCTTTAAATCTAAAAATAGGATTTGCTCGTTTTCACAGGCAATCTTGACCTTCTCTGTTTCTGCCTCTGTCTTCTCCTTTCTGACTCTTTTGTCACACAGATGCCTAAGCTTTAACTAGTAAAGTTTTTTAAAACATGATGCATTCTGTTATTTTGTGCATATCTCTGTTTAATTAGTCAATGAAGAAACACTATTGCCCCTTCAAATCAAGCAGTTGATAGATATCGTGTCCATATCTCTTGAGGCTGTATTTTTGTGGGAATAAAATGAGTTGGGGTTGGTTTTGTTGTTGTTTGTTTGGTTGATTGGTTGGAAGGTTTGCTACACAGAAATAAGGCATAAGAACACTCAGCCCGATTGCCAGAATATTTGATTTTTATTGAATTCATACCTTTCTAGGCTTTTTTTTCTATCTTAAACAACCCTGTAATTTGGAGCAAATATCGTTTCCAGAGATGAGGTAAATGTAATCATTTTCCTTCTGGGTAAAAGACCCTGGTACAGTTTTTACTTTTTGGTACAGTGTTCAATGGGAGTGGCTACAATGCTTAATGGGCTATTTTTTCAAAGCAGCATTGACAGTAAGAATGGTATCCACCAAAAACATCTTACTCATAAATAGTTGGTCTTGTTACCTGCTGTGATATAGCAAAGCTAAGGCTGTATAAGATGAGGACCTCTATATCCTCAGAGGAAGCCCGTGTTCCTATCGTTGAATCCTAGAAAGAGAAAAGTAGGTTTTTACAGATTCTAGCATAGACAACTAGTGCATAAAAGTCGATGCCCTTACTTTGAACCTTTTAAGCATTCCATCTTGGGGAATATGCGGAAGGCAATGTGACCTAAGGTTCACTGAGAATCTAAAGCTGAGATAAGTGTATGTGGGTTCAAGATGCACTTGTATACTTTGCTGTTTCAGGGACATGTGATATTCCTCTTTTTTGTTACCATAGAGATGATGCTGGTATCTACTAGAGTGATTAATTGTGGCTCTGTGGGGAGTTGCATGAACTAATACACATAAAATTTGGAATGGTGCTTGGCATGTAGCAGGACACTCAGTAAATGTTATATACTTTTGCATGTAAGAGAAATTTTCACCCTAGACAAATACATTCAGGACGAATTACCTTATATTCCTGTTAAAGTAAAAATATTTTCTTTTTTTTCCTTTTGGAGGTGAATTGAACCTTTGTCAAGGTTAAAACCATGATCTAATTTTGGTAAGTAGTAACATGGAGACTGTTTGTAAAGACTTCCCTGGATTGGTCACCTTTGTCCTGTGGGCATCAGGTTCCTTGTGCAAAAAAGTACAGAACAGACATTGTAAGGCTGAGCTAATGGTGTCCCAAAATACCAAAGGCCTCAACTGATGCTTCCAGAGATTTTCTCCAGCAAACCGAGAGTGCCAAGATTGAGTGGGCCAAGACAGGGAATTATGGCTCTCTGAAAACCCAGGAGGAGCAGTTCTCAGTCTGCACTTGACATGTCTGAGGGCTTAGAAGACTGTTTTGTGGTACAGCTGAATCCCCAGTGTGCTGTGTTCCCAGGGAAGAAAACCAATAACAACAGATCTCGCAACTCTACCATTTGCTAAATGGGCTTTCTCGCAAGTGGGGCTCTGGGAGGAATCTCACAATTTCCTGCCACTTTGTCTCCAACGGTTAAGCGAGGAGAGCTGCTCACATTCTGGCTTCTTTTCGCTTTCACAGACCATGGGTTGAGTGTGCTTTTCCTTTTTGCTTCTGTTCCAGAGCTCGCTTCTAGGCAGTGTAGCCGTGTGCTCTTAAGCTTCAGATAAAATTTAAGTTGAACTTCCGAGTGTTACCTATCTAGGGAATTGTCACGGAACATTTTTTACCTGTCTCATTGCCAAAGCAGTCAGAATGTGGAGGGACGTGGTAATACTGAAATCAGGTATGGTGTCTGCCCCTGGTGTTGTGTCAGAGCATGATACGCCCATGATTCACACCCAGCTCCACAGATTGGTGCCTGAACTCACTAATATCATTCCTTTTCTCTTTAGTAGATTTCCAGTAGACTTAGTAGTAGGTAGAATGAATGATAGTCAGGCATTCTTTAGGGACTAGACAGCAATTTCTGTTAGGGTTTTGCAATCAAGTCTGAAGATGTTCTGCCTGATAAATACCAATGCTCTAGTGACCTATTTTTATATTTTTGAAGTTCAAAATAGCCTAGGTTTCATCCTCCAGAATGCAGTAATTCATGTTTAATTATTTCTTTAGTCTCACTAGTTCATCTTTGATGTTGGTTTCAATAGTTTTAGGTCTCATTCATCATTAAACTGGATCCCTGTGGCTTGTCAGCTTACTCAGCAGGAGAAAGGCCTGGGAACAGAAAGACTTGTACTAATGATAGTCTTGGCTTTCAGATTGTAATATCATGATTTGGGTCTTCTTACCTATCCAGTACCTAATGTTCTCTCGTCTCTAATTCATTAAACAGTGCCTGAGCTCTCATATATAAGATGTCATGACTGCAATGTAATAATAACTGAGATTTGGGGGCATCATTACTCTATATCGCCAAATACCTGGAAAGAAGTGAAAAAATGATCCTGAGTGTGAATTTCTCTCCATGATAGGTGATAAAATTTGAGTCAAAAGAGATTTTTAAATGATAGCCATGAGTTTTAATTCTTTGATTTAAATTTATGCAACATCTATGTAGCATCTATCTGTCTGTCTATCTATCTATCTATCTATCTATCTATCTATCTATCTATCTATCAACTTGCCTATCTACCTACCTATCTATACACATAATATACAGGGGTTTGGAGATGACTGAGAGAGATATTTGCTTTAGTGATATAAGTATTATTTAAAGAAAATATTTATAAGAAAAATAAGAAAACAATTCCTTTAATAAATTCAGCAAAGTATAACAGAAGAAATAGGGTAAGAATGGGCAAGATTACATTGGGGTACTGTGTCATAAAACAATTTAATGATCTAAAACTAATCCTATTGATTGATAAATTCTAGGTGATCAATACATATTTGCTCCCTTCTCCTTGTTTCGCCATTACATAGACCATTGAAGAGCCCTTGCTTCTTACACACATTCACTCACTATCATACACTATCATACACACACAGTCAGTAATGCTTGGTCAGGGGAGAAGGATGGGTGTGGAGTTGGGCAAGCAGATTGGATAAAGAAGGTATTGAGAATAACATGAACACCGATTTTGAAATACTTCAGGCTGTGTACAAGAATCACATTGCCAATGGGCTGGGAAATGCAGGAGACACAGCTGAGGAAAGACAGCCACTTCCTGGATAGATTGCAAAATAAATTAAATCTTCCTTTTGGTTCCAGAAGCCCAGGGTGTGGAACTAGGACAAGTCTGTGGTTTCTCTGGGACTATGTTATCTATATACTTCATGGATGAGATTCCATTAACACTGTTAAGCACAGTAAAGATGTAGACCTCTCTGAGTGGGTTTGGGTTCATTCTGTTTATTCAGTAACATTCATGTCTCTAAAAAACACACACAAATAGCCAAGTTTCTGCTTATTTTAATATGGTATGAACACAGTATAACTCCAGTGTCATTTTGCACGCTGGTACAATGAAGATTGAAATGCAGAGAATGTTTGAGTTGTAGCCAAATAGCCAATGCTGGTGGGTCCCTTTCAGTTTCCTCTCTGTTAACATGTGGTCATGAATGTGCTATGATGAAACACATGGTTCTGTAGTTCAGTGTGGCTTCTTCATATTAAAGAGACCAAAGTGTTTGAATATGTCTCAAAATCTGTGACACATTCCCTCCCTACCCTTCATTTTTGCCCTGCTATCTGATATATATATATGTATATGTACATATATATATGCATATATACATATGTATATATCAGATCAGAAAGCATACCAAGTGTCTTGCTCTTCTATCTATACATGCCTCAATACCTCTGAACTTGCTCTTGGAATGCCCTTTTTCTCTTGCACAACTGGGATTCAGAATTGAATAAAAAATTAAGCAGAAGTATTCTCGACTTTCTTGGAATGAATTGAAGAATTGTTCCTTGGGGATCATAATTCTGTGTCCTCGTGGCCTTTAAAAAGCCTTTGTAAGTCAGTAAAACGCCAGCATAATCCTTAATGTCTTCTAGAACACTGCACTTAATATACCGATGATTTCAAACCAAGAGTAGCTTACTATTCATTGCAAATTCACTTGCTTTTTTATTCCAACATTTCCCAAAGCGGAGCCTACGTTTTTCACATATCCAGGGTAAAGATCCTTCAGGTTAACCCTGATCTTTGGCAATGATGTCCAAAGGCATCAGAGCTCACTGTCTTTCATAACCCGTGCTAGTGATCCAAGCAGTCTCATTTTTTAAGCTAATTGAACAATTTTAATATGCTGAAGAATATCATCATTTTGAAGTCACCTTTTTAATTAGATTTTTGGTTTTGTTTTATCCTTTATTAAAATATATGCTGTTTAACATTTTTTAAAAAAGGTAAAGACAGCTATGACAAATCAAATATTCAGAGTTTGACTTTTCATCAGCAACAGCATGTTTCTACTAAGATCTCTTCATTTTGAAAATTTCATAATCATGTCCAAAATTTGACACTTTTTCCTTCCTTAAGTATACAGTTTTCCACACCATTCCCATTGACTGCTTACAGAACCTTTGCTCATTATTTAAATTTTAAAATTTTCTCAATGAGTTTTCCTACGTGTCCATGATGTGCACAGATCTCATTCACTCTCATTCCCTTCCCATCTCTATCAAACCCACTTTCCTGCTTCCAGTCCCTTTCCAATATTCATGGCATTCGGTTTGGTTCTGTCACCTGTTTCATTTAGCAGGAACATCAGTGTAACCATTGGGTTAGAAACTACCCACTGGAACCTGGTAGGTCCCCAGAGGGTACACTGGCAACGTACTTCCCTTTCCCCTGAATCTGTCTGTTGCAAATATCTCAGCACTAAGGAATAAAGCCTACTGAGATGCTCCCACTGATGCCTGACTGTTGATGGTCCATTTTTCTGCAGACCCAAGGCAGGCGTCTACAGTTGCTTAGGATTCATAACTGCAATGGCTTTGTCTTCTGGCTTTTACATTCTGCATGCCTACCTTCTTCAATGTTCCCTGAGTCTTAAAGGGAATGCTATAAATGTGTTGTTTAGGACTCATCTCTCATCTGTCACTAATTCTCGGCACTTTGCACATTCCTAGTCTGTACACTCACCACTGTTAACTGGAAAGAGGGGCAGATCTTGACCAGCGGTTGGTCTTGCAATTCATAGCTAGGTAAGACCACTGATGCTTTTTCTCCTCTGGCAGCCTGCTTATGCTTCTGGGACTGTGAAAGCTAGCTAGCTGTGATTTATTTTTTTTGAAAACATTAAAAGTAACAGATACCTAAATTTATAATGTGTCATCACGTTCATTTTCTAACACTTTCTTTTGTCATTATCTTTCTGGGAAGAGAAGTGAGGAACCTCTCTCTAATTCTTCATAAGATTCATGGAGAAACTACATGGATCAGGCAATGTTCTCCCCCCACCTACCCAGAGATTTTTGCCCTTATTTTGAAACTTCTTTCACTAGAGATAAAATGACTGGGATTGCTTTTGTCCTTCAAAATGTAACCACAAAACACGAGAAGAGCAGACGTGTTGAATTTTAAAGGGCAGACTAGATTAAAATGCCACTTAGTTTTGTATTCGTTAAGAAATCTGAGGATATCAGAGGTTAAGACTTAATGGAAGATCATGTGTCTGTTACCTCAAAAGCTCTCAACTGTTTGGAGGCAAGTGAGTTGTCCTGGCTAAGACAGAGAGGATCAGGACTTATTTATGTATGGCCTCCTAAGAACATTGGTATGTACATTTGCCTGGGGGCAAAGATGCACATGTTGGCAACATCTGGAGTCTAAACATTCCCATACATGTGGATATGAATTATAAATAACATTGATTATGAGATGTAAGTGGAACGAGCTCCGTATTTCAGGGTCTTACTTCTAATTCCCATATCCCACTTAGGCTCTGCTTTTAGCTATAGTGCCTCCAGCCTAACACATGCTAACTGAATACCAAAAATGGAAGAAAGACACGGGACAAGCAGTTTTATAAGCATTCCTTCATATTTGTACTGTACTAGTGTTCTGGTTGGTTGTTTATGGATTTTTTGTCAACTTGACATAAATCTAGAGTCATTTGGGAATCCCAAGTGAGAATATGCTTCCATAAGGTTATCTTATAGGCAAGCTTATCAGGCATTTTCTTGATTGTTGATTGATGTGTGAGGTCACTGCGGCAAGTGCCACCTCTGGGTAGGTGTTTCTGGGTTATATGGAAAGCAGGTTGAGTAAGCCATGGGCTCAACCTCAGTGCCTGCATCCAGGCTCCTTCCTTGAGTTTTTGCCCTGACTTCCTTTTGTGATGGACTGCAATAGGGAAGTGTAATCATTGTCTATCTAAGTTACTTCTGATTATTTTCATTATTATTACCGCAACAAAAACCTAACTAAGACAATTGGCTTTAACAGCAAAGAGTCTGAAAGAAACCTATTTGTTCATTAAACGGAGACTTTTCCCCCCAAATGGAGACCCAAAGAAAATCAAATTATAACAAGCACACAACATATATCTATAGTAAAAGAGAAGACAGAAACTGATGCTTCTATCCCCTGTCCCCCCACATAATCCTTGTGCATGTAAAAACATTTTTTGGTGGCTAAACAGATGGCTCAGCTAGTGAGAGCATTTGCGGCTCCTGCAGGAGACTCAGGTTTGATTTCCAACATTTGCATGGAGCCTCACTACCACCTGTGACTCCCACTCCAGGGTTTCAGATTTCTTAGCAAACAAACAAAAAAAGTGGCATTTAAAACCATCCTGCTCTTTAAAATTCAACCACTCTGCCCTTCTCCTGTTTTGTGGTTATATTTTGAAGGACAAAGGCAACTGCAGTCATTTCACTTTTAATGAATGCAGTTTCAGAACTCTGGCCTCAGTGGACACTGTGCACATGTATACATATGTACATACAAGCAAATAGTAACATAAAATGAAATAAATATATCTTTAAAATATGTATTAATTTTGGTCATGACAAGTTTTTAGAAATAAGCAAAAAATAAATGGCAATAGTTACCTTTTTAGCAAGCAGCTGAGATTACAGAATGAATAGGAACCTTGTCTTTTATGTATCATTTATGTACAATATTCCTGTCCTACCTGTGACATATACATAGCTCATTAAAGTGTGGTAAGTGACATAGAAACAAAGCTGTTTCTTGTTTTGAAACTTTTGTCTTTTCTTGTCTTATTATCGCGTTAGTACTTCTTTATCCATTTGATTTCAGAGCTGATACCCTTCCTCTGTAGCTGTCATGGTAGGACAACATGCAAACTATAGTCTTATGTGTCCTCACCACTTGGCTTTTATTTAAGTTTGCCTGGTGGGTAAGACTGCAACAATAATGGAAGTCAGAACCGGGCAGACACTTGGGAGAGTCTTTCCCCTTGCTGCTGGGAAACAGATCTGGTTGCTTCTACTCCTCCCTCCAGTTCCACCCAAGGCTAGGCTTCCAACAGGCAACCTGCTGTACCCTAGCACCCTTGGTGAGCACAGCTCTTGTCCCACTGAAGGCAAGAATAGCATCCCTTCCTTTGTCCTCCTGTCTCAAATGCATCACCAGTTTTCTGCTCTTACTTGCTCCTTTGGGTTATTCTAGCACCTCCTAATTATTTTCTATATCATGATACAAGTCTTTGTATTTGGTTGTATGTTGGAATTTTGTTTTTCTTAACCAGGCATCAGTTGATCAATTCCCTAATGAGATGTCTTAGGGTGGGGAGGCGGGAAGGGGTGGGTGGATGGGTGGGGGAACTCCCTCATAGAAGAAGGGGAAGGGAGGATGGGATAGGGGCTTATGGACGGGAAAGGAGATAACATTTGAAATGTAAATAAAAAATATCCTATCTTTCCAAGGAATGATGGATCTTTGCTGCCACATTTCAGCTAGTAGGCTACAAGCACAAAAGTCATGGCTGATGAGCCATGGGGCACCCAGCACTGATGACAGGGTCTGGTCCTGAGCCCATCAGCATGCTGCTTACACTATTGGGAGTCACAGAGGGTGCTGTAGCTGCATGAATGCTTTAAGCACAAAGGTCAAATCTGGTGAGCCTTTAGGCACCATACATACAGGAAAGGGAGGTGTGCGGCAGCAGGGGTTTGTACAGAACCTATTCCCCATCCTCATCCCCTCTTACCGACACCCTGCCTAGCCACAAGATCACCTTGACTCTGGGAAACAAGAGGGAATCTGAGGAGTTTCTGCAATGGTCCAGTTTTTATGGTGCTTTAGAGGCCAGAGGTTTTGAGCTGTTTGGGTTATGTGTGCATACGTATGTGTATGTGCATGTGCATGTGTATGTTATGTATGTGTATGTGTATATGTATAAAGAGAGGTGGAACTGGGAACATGAAGGCAATGACAGATGTAAGAGAGGGGTGTGGTGGGCGGGGGAACACATTACTGCTGAGTAGGGCAGACAGGGTGGTGTGCAGCAGCTTAGAGCTGGCGTATACTCATCCCCTGAACACTCTGTCCAGCCACGTAATTACCCTGATTCTGAGCAAGGATAGTATGTCCAAGATGGAGAACGTTTCATTTCCAGGATTGGATTGCCTGGAAAGACCCCTATGATCAGTACTGCCCCTGGAGGACACTTTGGTATCTGTGGCCCACTGTCCCAGGCCATGATAAGTCTGAGATTCATGAGGTCTATAGAAGCTGGGTGCCATGTTGATGTCCTTGGCCTAAGTTACCACCAAAGGCCATGTTGGTGCCCATGGTCTGTGCTGCACCCTGAAGCCATGGAAATGTCACCAGGCTGCGTTTCTGCAGAAGGCCATGTCAGGATCAGTGGTCCTACTATAGCTGGGGGCCATGCTAATGTCCATGACTCATGTTACTATCAAAGGCCATACAGAAGTCTTTGCTCTGTGCTGCAGCCTGAAGTCATGTTGATGTCAGTGGGCCATCCATGTTGCTTTCTGGGGCCATGTTGATGTGAATGGCCTGTGCTGCTGCCTGAGGTCATGTTGATGTCCTTGGCTTGTGCTGCTACTGAGGGCTCTGGTGGTGTCTATGGCCCATGCAGTGGCAAAAGTCTATGTCCTCCCTCTGGAGACCATGTTCACATCTGTGGCTCGTGCTGTCACCAGAGACAGTATGTAAGTCCAGGATCCATGGCCCCTGCTGGCTGTATAGGAAAAGGAATCTACTTTTGCCATGGTACTGATGACTGCAGACTTGTGGTTAAGAAATACGGGCATAGAAGGCTTCTGTGACAACTCCTAACCCTTTCTCCCCCTACTCCAAAAAGTAACAGCCTAGACAGACAGAAAGCCATGGAAGAAAACTCCTAAAAAAATGACAAGGGTGTTGAAATGTAGTTCTCCACAGTGGATGACTTCTGTTCAAGGTAACGGTGGGGACAGACTCTGTTTTCTTTAAAGTGCAGGCCACCTGGAGCTTGACCATACTCCAGTAAATATATGGGCAACACAAATTGAACCTTTTTTTTCTATCCTTCTTTTTGTTGGGAAGGGAGGGCAGAGAAGTCATAGGGTTTGGGGTGGATCTTAGAGGATTGGGGAGTGAGGGTGCTTGGGGTTCATAATATGAAATTCCCAAATAATCGATAAAAATATTATGAAAGATATTATAGAAAGTATTGGAGGCAATTGTACATTTTTTTGCAATTGTTCCATGTAGTTTTGTGTGTCACTTAAATTACTTTGTTTATCTTGTGGTTGTGTAAATACTATTCTATAACAACTTGTCTCTGAACTTCTTCCTCATCTGTAAACAAGGCCATTCTCCTAGAGATACCTATTTGCTAAACAATAGTCTGAGAACGCAGTTGGGGGGAAAGCAAGTGTGGGCAGCACAAATCTTTGTTATGATTGTGCTTCAATTTCCTTTCTAAAATTTCTGTCAGGAGACAGTTGTGTTTATTTCCCTCCTGGATAGGCTTATCAGTTTATTTGTCTTCCATAGCAATGTCTTGGGAAATAAATGCTTATTAAACTTACTTCACCCCCTTTGAACTGTGACTTTAAAACAACCACTCTGCACAACTTGCTATTTCAAACAAGCAA
Organism: Rattus norvegicus; assembly: GCF_021556685.1. Classification (NCBI taxonomy): domain Eukaryota; kingdom Metazoa; phylum Chordata; class Mammalia; order Rodentia; family Muridae; genus Rattus; species Rattus norvegicus. The sequence goes on along the minus strand of NC_141544.1, from coordinate 56,349,287 downwards.
TGAGTGATTGCTGCACCTTAGGGCAGTGTCCTCTTCCTTTGTAGAATTCCATTCTCTGCCTGAGGTCTGTTAAGGCATGCGTCTGTTATGCTCAGTTGAAACCAAGTCTCACCATATTCCTCATCATTTTGAATTTGATGTTCGAAGCCAACCATTGAACTAATAATGGGGCTCCCATTGGAGGAGTTACAGGAAGGATTGAAGGAGTTGAAGGGGTTTGCAACCATAAGAACAACAATACCAACCAACCAGAGCTCCCAGGGACTAAACCACCATTCAAAGAGTACATATGGATTGACCCATGGCTTTAGCTGCATATGTAGGAAAGGATGGGCTTGTTGGGCACCAGTGGGAGGAGAAGCCCTTGGTCCTGCCAAGGCTAGACACCCCAGTGCAGGAGAATGTCAGGATGGGGAAGTGAGTAGATGAGTGGAGGAACACCCTTATAGAAGAAGAGAGAGGGGGGATGGGATAGGGGGTTTATGAATGGTAAAGGGGGATAACATTTGAAATGTAATAAATAAAATAATCCAATAAACTCATTCCTATAAAAAATGAATTTGCTATTGTAATAGCTAAATATAACTCAAGGTGAAATCTCCCTGTTTTTATTCAGAGTCGTAGAGAGTGGAATACGAGATAGATACCTTTACTTTTCAAGCTTTAACTGGAAGTCTTAGGACATTGGCTAACAAATTTATAATGCAGATTTGGATCCCACCCCCATGGTTTTTGACATAGGAAGTCTAGTTGGGCTTTAGAGTTTTAACTGATATACATTTCGGGGCAGTGTTAGCATGCTTTGGTATGGAACTCCAAGTGCAGACTGCATTTAATAGCACAGCCATCTCTGGACTTCCCCTAAGCAGGCAATAGATTGGAATTCCCAGTCATGGATTCCCTTTAAAATTGTGCTTAGGGAACCTAGCATGTTTTGTGATGTTGCTGTGTAAAGAATTTCTAGTACCAATGTTTATGACCACTGGCACAAGGGGAAAAGCTTTATTCATTTATTTCCCCTCAAATAATGAATTTCAGCACAAGTTGATTCAAGTTTCCCCCACTTTGCAATCAGCCTCAGTTTTTTCTACATGTCATCAACACACGGTCTTGCATGTTTATGGTGAACATGAGCAGGCACAGCTTTGCTTCGAAGTCTAATCACAGCTTTTGGGCTCTAAACCACTTACTCATTAGATCTCTGATGTATCAGAGTGTCCTTTGATGCTTGTCTAATAATACCCCACCTGAATGCCTTTCACTTTGGCTGATCCATTTTCCAGTTTGACACTTTAAAGGCTTCTTCGTTCCCATCAATGTTCCTCCTTCCCCCAGCATAGGATGGAGATTGGCTTAGTCAATGCCATGATTCTTTGGGCAAAAAGGTCAAAAATCTCTTGAAACTACGATTCAAGTTCTTCTAGAGAAAGCTAGAGATGTTAGAGGTAGCGAATTATTTCTCTCTGTCCCTTTGACTTTCTGTCCCTATCTGTCTCTCACTTCTCTTTTGGTGTTGAGGATCAGACTATGGACACTTGCTACCATTAGAGCTCTGATTAAATAGTAATAAAATCTACACTTCTGTAACTTTAGTTGGGAGAAGGACTTAAAATGTGACGTTTCAGGAGCTGTATCTCAAAAAATGATTTCACCTATTGCTTGCTGACTATAAGCACTAATTTCCCCCCAACGGTGGCATTTCTGCTGTTTATCTATTGCAAGCTATGGTACATTGTGAGTACAAACCTGAGTCCTTGTTGGGTGCTAAAGCAAAAGTCTACTGGAAATGCTATCTATATCAATGATGTGTTCTAATGACTAGAAAGTATTATTATTCTCTTCCAACAAATGTATGATGCTGTCAGTTTGCTGAGAGAATGGGACCTTAGTCTTCACGGAAACTTCAGAAGCATTTATGGACTATATACACAGAGTGTATGTATGGAGGTTATAGACAAGCATTTGAGGGAAAACATTTGAAGATATGTATAGTTGTCCTGAGAGCCTGAAGAGAAGGACGTGGCAGTCTTTTCAATTTTTGCAAGCTTTTTTCTTTAAAGTCCCTATCTAGTAGACTGAGCTCATGACTGTTTAGATAAATATAAATGTCCTACAGATGGACACCCTCATGATCAAGAGGAAAATGGATTAGAATTAAGTAGGAAATTTGCCTTAAACATCAGCTAACACAAATGAAAACCAAGATGGTTAAATAGCGAGATGGCGGCACCTAGCTTTTCAGCATCTCATTGTTTATCTGAGGCTTGATCCCTGGGCTTGTATGCATGGGACTTCCATGGAGGTGCTACAGTTTGCTGCCCTGAATCCTCTTCACAGCCTGGCTAGGCATTGCAGTCTCCGTCACTTACATGCAAAGAGCATTTTTTCCTTATGTGGTATAAAGGTTCAGGTCAAATCATAGATTTATTCAGTGATGTGACTGTCCTGCAGATGGCAAGTACAGGAACTTCCTGGTATGTGTGTGTCACTTCAGTATTGTGATGTTTCAGTTTCCAGGAAGGAGTACAGACTTTCACACATGGGACTGCAGAATTCTGTTGCAAACATCCAATGGACAGTCTCCACCCCTTTACAGTCACACCTAATATTTTCTTTTCTTTCCTTTTGTAAACTTTAGTTTGCTTTGTTTTTTTTGACACTTTTGATTCTACATATATAAAGTCCATTCTAATTACCAATAATCCTCCCTCTTTAACGTCCTTCCACACCTCCTCCTGCAAATCCCTTCCCCAGATTCATGTCCTGTGTGTGAGAGCCACTGAGTTTAAGAGTTGTTTGTGCGGCTATGGGACCCCAGCTTCATATTATTTTTTCTCATGTTCTATTGTGTTACAGAAATCTGCTTATTATTCTCACTCAGAACATGAGGATATGAACAGTTATGGCTGCTGGTTTACGGACAGATTGTGCTTGTCACAGTGCTACTACACTGCAGGCCTTGGTATCTACATACCATAGATCAGAGGCTAAACTTTAAACACGAGATTTTCTAGCTAGTGTGTGGAGCTGCCAGTATTCAGAATTATGTTTGTCTGACTCTAAACCTCTTCTCTGCCTCCCTTTATGATATTTAACTTTATTCTTCCTTAGGCATGCAGAGTAGAAGCAGAGATCGCTTTCCTTTGCTTTCCTAATGTTCTACTGTGGCCTTTGGTCAAGTCGCTTGGGGGTACCAGAGTGATTTACTACTTTCAAGAGACCAAAGCAAATAAAGGACGGCTACCTATGGAGTTCAAAAGTGATGTATGCTTTGCCGTTATGATTTGTCAAGCCAAGTGATGGAGATTGTGCCCACATAAATCTAGCTGACGCAAAGCTGTCCACAGCTTAGGGGCCCGGATTTTGCACAAGTGAACTTAAAGCTTAGGATAAAGGCATCTGACTCCACACAGGGGCTGACCAGTTGAAAATGCCTGCTGTCCTTCACAAATCTCAGAGATTTGATCAGGGAAGCAGCAAGCGGATTTAGCTTGGCATGCGAGGCTTCGCAGTGAAAGCATTCCAAGTATGCAACCTAGACTTGTTTTTCCCCCCAAAAAAGGACTAATATGGAAATCGTGGCTCATAGAGACCACTCCGGAAGTTCTTCACATTATTATGAATGCCATTTTTTTCTCATAATCTAAATGTACATGCAGGGCAGTTAATAAAATATTCTAGATATGTGTTTATTAAAAGTCAGAGTTGGGGTTAGACTATCGTATCAGAGTATCAATGGTAGTAAAAGCAAAATTCATTGAGGCAGAGAGAGCACACATGAGAACTAGTCTGAGTGCTAAGTCACAAGATTAAACGACTCTTCTGAAACGAGAAGCAAACTCCTTTACAAGGGCTGTCTGTCACATTGCTGAACTTTTTTTAAAGCCTTTTATTTGTTCTTGGGAATTTCATTTCATGCAACCTAGTCCCACTCATTTCCCCCTTCCCCAAACACCCACACTCTAACCTGCAGCCTTCCCCCATAACAGAGAAAAAACATCTCATTGTGGAAGTTCTAGTATTTCATACTGTGTCCCACAGTACACCTGTTTGTCTATACTTCTCTTCTTGAAAACGCTTATTGAAATAACTTGTTGGTCTGGTACGAAGCTTCTGGCTTCTGCTAATTTATCGACACTGGAACTTCACTGGGACTATCTCTGGTAGGATATCCTGTGGTAGTCCTGTGTCATGGAGAACCATCTGCAGGCCCTGCCTCCTTAAGCAGTCCAGCAGTTCCTCCATGAGGTAAATGTTGGGGTGGACTATTTCAAAGCTCTGGGCCTGAGAAGTAGCTGAGATGGTCAGCCCCCTGACTCCCCCACTTTCAGGCACACAGGGCCAGCTCACCAGCAACCCTTGAAACAAGGGCTATCTCTATCCTGCTGCCCAGGCAAGGTGCGACGCCAACTTTGAGTGATGCAGTCAGTGAGGGACAAAGCCAGTTCTCCCACTCTCATGACTCTGGGGTCAGCTTTCCATCCTGCCACAGATAGTAAGGGACAGGGGTGAGGAGGCAGAGGGCTCCCTCATGTCTACATTACCTCCCAGCAGACAAGAGGTCGGGCCGGCTCATCTGCAAACCCCACGTGTACGGTCAGCTCTTCTCTTGCTGGTCAGGTAAGGTGCAGGACGTGCCCTCCTGCTGTCACGTCCCCAGGACAGGTCTCCCACCTGCCTCCGGTGGTGAGGGGAGAGTGGGGAGGAAGGTATTTCTCTCTTGTCCGCAACACTGCAAGGAAGACGAGTGGTAGGGCCAGCTCATATCCCAGGGCTGGCTCACTCGCCATTCCCACATCATGCAGGGCCTACTCTCCCTGCAGCTGGCTAGGGGCGGGGTCAGCTTTCCTGCTCTCACATCCCCAGGGTCAGTTATTCCAGGATGCCCGGGTGATGGGTAGGGCCAGTTCTCCACAGCCCCCAGACATGAACATGTTCCTGGGCTGCAGTCCAGAGCTGGCACATCCGGGACCCAGACATGGCCCCCAGTGGCAGCACAAGCCAGAACCCTATGTCTCATCAGTGGCTACTCACATCAGGCTGCTTCTCAGTACCTTCGAATGTCCAGTTCTGCCTCACTTCAGTGTGCCCACACCCCCTCTTTTCTATTTCTCCACCACTTACTTGCTCCTCCTAGTGGCTCCTGGAGGTCTCTGAGTATCTGCAGTGGTCTCAGAAATGCTATATTCTGCTTGTGCATTATGGCACCGGGAAGGGGTCATCTCGGACACCATCTACCCACCAAGGCCTACAGGGTGCCAGACTGGTGGTCGTCTTAGGCTAACTTCTTGTCCAGGCCCGATGGCACTGGTCTGGTGGTTGTCTCAGGCTTGCTTCTCAGCAGGCTTTTCCAAGTGGAAAAAGACTCTTTGGAGGGTCTGCTCTGTCTGTCTCATTCCCCTCCGGGGTCCATGGTCCCAGGCAGGGTTCTTCTGGTCTCAAGCTTGCTCCATGTTCTGGGATCCTGCCTGGGCCTGCCTGGTCAGGTGGAGTGGAGGTCGTCTCATGTTTGCTTTTCAAGGAAATGTTAGGCTACTAATTATTCAGATGTCCATAAGTCAGAATGCTGAGAGTAATCATAGCCTCTCTCCTCTCTGCCACCTTCTGACTTACATGTGACACAGCAGCCATACCTGCAAATGCCTCTAGGGGCAGGCACATTGCTGATCTTAATTTGATCAGAGTCCATGAGGACAAAGGAAACCAGAGCATTTTGTGAAAGCAGTGCAAAATATAAATATAAAAATAACTACTGAGCTTACAGAAATCAGAATTTAAACACTACTCTTTTGTAATATGAAAAGTTGTGTCACTGACATTTATTCACAATAAATATATCCAGAGTATTCTTACAGATTATTTAGGACCAGTGAACAGACACAACAAAGATCCAAGGAGAAGGGACAATAAATTTACTGAAGCTCTTGAATCTGTGAGTGTAACGGAGTGGCTGTTCATGCTCCCCACCTCACCCCAATTTACATGCCAGAATCCCAAATCCCCATGTGATGTCTCAGGCTAGACACTGATTGTCTCTCTGAACCCTCATGTTTATGGCCTGTCTGACTGGTCAATGGTGTGTGTAGAGACCTATTCTTGTTGATCCACTACAGGCCTATTTCTTTTCTTTCCAAGTTGTTCTATGGCATGTGGGGTGTACAATTAAACTAGCATGTGCCACTTGTATCTGCAGGTTTGTCTCTCTGGGTGTGCAGGAATATAGACTGTTCCTTACTCATCACTAAGGATGTTCATGTATGCTGATATTGCCTGATGCTTCGTTTTGTCCTAGAATGGAAGAAAAGGTAGATTAAGAGGCCGAGAAAACAGAAAAAAGGATGACTCCCATTTGTTTCAAGGGATTCTCCTTTTGTTATAGAAAAGAGGGAGCATATGGCTGGCAGGGCTTCTAGGGGGTCCTTTGGGAAGATCGGGAAGAGCTGGAGAAGGTCTGCTCTTGCAGCCTTTAGTTTGGATGCTGGAACTTCGAGAAGCAGATCTAATGTCTGGCGTGTTGGAATTCCCAGGGCCAAAGATATAAGAGAGCTTTTTGAGTTTGAAGATAAACTCCTTAAAGTACTGTGTGGCAGCTCTAAGGCACCAAACTTCTTCCCGGAAGTTTGTGGCCACAGACGACTGATCGGCCATCAGATTAAAGCATTGATAGTGTCTGATTCAGAAGGTCAGGTGGATCGCAAACCCTGTACGATTCCTATCTTTATTGTGAAAAGCTGCCTTCTAGTACTAAGGACTAGGTTGGGGACTGGATTGTTCTAATTATAGGAAAAGCCAAAATTATCTATAGCAGAGGCAAGGAGTGTCGTGGCTGGTGTTAGCCAGATTCACTTTCATTTTGGAGTGAATGACCCAGGCTGCAACCTATAGAGAACAGCATGGGACGTCGAGAGGCTGAACCTCAGAGGACATGTGGGAAGAGGGCACCCTGACCCCTTTACTTTCTACTTATTGACAGGGTTTGAGTTTCTATGAGGTCAGTGTGAGAGATAATACAATGTGTTATCATTTGAAACTATTTGCATTAGTCATGATCCAACCCCTCCCCCCCAAAAAAGAAAAGAAAACAAAAGAAAAAGAAGAAGAAAAAAACAAAACTATCTAACAGATTTAAAACAATGGAGATTTCACAGAGAAACTTCATTATATTTACAACAGAAGTCTTGAGAAACCAATAGAACGCCAGAGAAGCAACTTATGTATTAACAAGGAAGGAAGCCATAGCAGTCGACACCAAAGGGGAACTTTTGTGAGATTCCTAACTACTGCTGGCCTTTTTTGTTGTTGAGGCCTGCGTAAGCAGAGTCAGAAGTATTCAGGCTTTTCAGTGTCCTCTTTAGTTAACACTCATTACCTAATGCTATAAATACACTGGAAACTTGGGGCGGGGGGAGATAGTTTGCAAGGGTCAGTGTCTATGACTCCCGTCGTAGAACAGAATAGGGAGCAGGAAAAAGACAGGGTGACAAATCCTGTCCTTTAGCCCTCTGAGCAGTATGATAGAGGAAAAATTCTGTGTGCATGTGTATGTGCTGTGGAGTGGTGATTGGGAGGGTGCAGGGTACATGGAACTGAGAGAAAGTCTTAACTTTTCTTCCAGAAGAGCTTAAGTTTATGCTGGCTTGATACTCAACATTCAGACCAAGAGATCATATTCAATGTGAATTCATTTCACAGACTTTAATAAACACTAGGCTCTGCCACAGTTCAGATGGGCTTATCTCAGACTATACTCCAGATGAGCAGTAGCAAATAGATTTTTATCCCCAACTGTGCCAGATAACTGAATTAAGAGGCGCTTCATTTTGAAGTGGAAATGCTAGGACTCGGTTTTGTTTTATAGTAATCAAGGAAGCATTAATCTGAGAGAAAGCAGATGTATTTAGTTTAATTTATTCATAAGTTGTCACCAGGAGGATAGACAACCTTGTTCACCCAGAATACAAATTGGCTTAAAGGTTTGCTGAGAAATAAACTATTAAGAGTTGAAAATGCTTAATTAGCCTTTTCCCCCTTTCATTTCTTTCTCTTACTTTCTCTCTTTTCAGCCAAGAGAGACAGTACTGAAATGTCATTAAAAAAATGTTGATTTTGCAGTATTTCTTTGCCCTTGAGAACAGGAAATACCTAAAATTCTGTGAGTAAGATGGCGCTTATGAAATTTCTCATGTAATTTCTGTAATGAGGTGGATTAAATACATTTGGGTGAGCATTCGTCCCAGGGGACTTTGTCATCTGAAGCACCAGACCCATTGTCCTTCCCTTGCAATGCTTTGTCTCCCATATGTTACACAATTACACTTAAGGTCAAGGAATGAGAGTAACTGAGTCTGTGCTGGTTTTGGATTTCATATTCCTTATGAATGTGAAACAGATTAAAGAGAGGACACTCGAGAAGTAATGAATTCCAACAATAATATCAATTGTTGTAACAAAAAGGCCAAGCAAGTTACTTCTCAAGAGCATTAAAGTGGTAGCCACAATTTTTTTTTCTCTTTTGAGGGAGAGACACTGGGCTAGATAGAAATAACAGTGAGCCTTTTGACGACCTCCCAAACTACCTAAAAAGTCTGTCTTACATGGGGAAGCCTAGTCACTGGAATCATGGAATTGGTTTAACAATAATTCACTGAATAATGTTGCACAGAGGCCCAACATAAAGTCTGCCATTCCTATGCTATTTTTACACAGGTGGGGACAGACTAGCCTAACTTCTTGGTGGTTAGTCACGTGAGATCCATGCTAGATGTTCACACTCATCCTCCCTAGCTGCAGATAACTAACTTGTTATATTCCAGTGAGAACAAATTGCGAATTCCATGCGAATGAAATGTTTAGCAATGTCTAGGAGGAAGAATGTTCATTATCCAGTGGACAGATGAAAGTGATCTCCGCCACAGTTATAGGCATTTGTCAACAATAGATGAGAGTGATACACGAAGCATCATGGATTAGTGATGTCAGTATGGGCATTGGAATTAAGGGAGTCATGGTGTGTCTATTCTCAACCTGTCCCTCTCCTCTCTGTGAGGTACATAAGCTACTCTGTGAATGACTCCCTGGGCTTCCTTAAGATGATCCGAATTTTTCCTGAAACTGGCACTAGACGTAGTGCCAGGCCACAGAGGGTGGGGAACAGCACTCAGGATTTGTACCTCAACTTCTGCTCTAGGGGCAGTCAGTGACTGTTTCTAGTGTAGTGGTCTAGCTCCTCCCAGTCTGTTCTCTCAGAGTTCCAACTCCCACTGTCTGAGACAGAGAAACTGACTGCCAGTTTCTACCTTCTTTCTAGTGACAACTCATTCCTTTTTCTATCCAGCTCTGGGGATCACTCAAGTCTCTTCCAGTTAGATCCCACAGTTGGCTGCTTCCCTTCTGATGACTGCTTTTGGGCTCTTGTAACATGTTTGTGAGGAATGGCCCATTGTAAATGTTCTCTGTGGCGTTACTAGGTACAGCCACTGTGTACTGTGCTGTTTAGGACACGGAGTCTGATGGGTGTGAGTTAATGTCTATGTTTGACTTTGATAGGCAAGGCATACAAGCCATTAAAGCTGTCCAAGGATGTTTCCTCACCCATATAGTAGGACAGCTCCTGACCTCCAGCACTTGTAATGGAGCTTAAATAATGTTCCTATCATGGTAACTGGCACATTGAAAGCATGCAATAAATCTTAGCTTTTAAGCTTATGAGTAAAAGAAAAAAAATAAAACAAAACTGGGCACGGCTCTCTAAACTTTCTAATACAGAGACTCCTAGGGAAAGAAGAAAAGCATCATGATTCTATGAGTAAAGCATCCATTTAAGAGGGTGTGTGGGTTGTTGGAAAGGTCACAGAATACAAATTGGAGTTGTTTGGACATACTGTCTATGGAGAAGAGCAGATTGTCTGGGACAAAAAGATGAGACAAGGGATTCCAAGGAAAGGGTCAACGGGGAGACATAAGTAAGTGTTGGCTGGAGGTCCTTAAGGCGTGCCTGTGGAACAAGTAGAGTAGGCAGAAGTAGTTACAAAAGCCAAGGGCACAGAAGGATACTTCTGGCTGTGGGAACTGTCAGCAGATTAATGTAAACCCAGAATACCCAGGGAGAAAAATCCCTTGTGCAAAAGAAAGCAGTCTTGCTGGTTCTCCGTTTGCCATGCATGTCTGCTAATATACTTCTAGCATGCTCCCAGAACTCTTCTCTGATTGCCGACTGACCACTGAGTCAGCAAGGAGGGCTTGAAAGCTTGTCCCGTGTTTAGAACCACATCCAAGGTAAATATTCGATCATTGTCCAAATTTTAATTGATTTATTATATTTTAACTGTATCTATTTATTAGAAATGTCATACAGGGAAATGCTTCCATTGGTGCAATGGGATTTGTATGATATGATGGACCCATTTGCATAGGGTCCTGATGGAAAAACAGTTTGGCAAGAGTGGTTACAATGTGACGTGAACTTGAAAGGCAATAGGTTTGCAGCTATTGCTCATTAAATAAAATGTGTGGTGAATCATCACATCAGCAATAAGAAGTGACATATTTCTCAAAAGTTTAACAAGGTAACTACACAGAAACAACAGGACACATTATGAAATAATGAATTTCAAACTAGTAAATGTGATACAAACATGCAATAATACTTTTATGCTGAAATTACTTTAAGAACCATATCAAGAGTTGACATTAAGTCATGACTCAGAATTTTAATTTTATAAAGGAGGGAGTGTCAGGTATTTGTTTCTTTGATTTGTATCTCAGTGAATTATGGTGTACTCGGTGGGGCTGGAAAATAAAAATCCAAAGCCGACTTCAATCTGCCTTTAATGATGCTGCATTTGGTTGCAATGCAAACACCTGAGTTTAAAGGTCTTAGTGGATACATCATTCTCTGTACAAAAACAGATACAGGTTTCCAGAGGTTTGCTTTTTTTTGACCACAGAGAAAAGAAAACTACCCCCATCCCCTGTTGTCTCACTTTCTCTTCATCTATAGACTGCATTGGTACTAAGGGAATAACATGTGAAGCTCCTTGGGGGTAAAACTAGACAGAGAACACCCCACATTTAGAGGACACTCCAAATTTTTATGTAGAGATAGCACTCAGTTTCCATGAGTAACGCCTGCTGCCTTGGCTTTGAAGAAAGACTAGATAAAGCCTCTCTCTTATGAAAGTACATTCTTCAAAAATATTGTAGATATAGATTTGGGGACCAATACATAGACCCTTCCAGACAGAATAGAAACACCAGTGGTTCAGTCCTAATGATACAAATGTTACATTACTATTTGGTTTACCACCATTTCATGAACTCTCCTTTAAAAGAACTTACATTATTTTTTTTAGAACCCTTGTGCTAATTTTCTCCATCTTGGTGTTTTCAATATTCAAGTAAAAGTTCTTTAAGAAAGTGGAAAGTTAAACATGTGCCTAGACAAGGCTGCTGCTTCTTATGGGATAAACCAAGGCAGAAGGCCATAACTGAAAACAGAACCGGCCCCTTCTAAATATGCCAACATGCTGGCATTTGAGTTGTCAGCGATTACCCCTGGAAAGTAAATTCAATTTCAAATAGCTTCCCTGAGTATTCTAAAAGGCTGAAATAAATTTGGCACTGCTGATTCAAAAATTAATTTGTGGCTTATTCAAATTACTGTACACGAGGAGAAAATACTTCAGTAAATGAGTGTAAACCAATTTTCTAATGTTTCTTATTTGCCTAATTGCTTTCCCAAAGAATAAATGTAAACAAACATAAAGTTCATGGAAGATATAAAACCTGCCTATGATTATAGCGTTTCATCCCAGGATTTCATAGGGTGATTGCTTCTTTCCCCATAATGCTCTGCCCTCCATAAGAGTACAACAGACTAGCTACCCATTCCCAGTGTTTTCTTTTCTCCTCTCTTTTTCCCCAAAGCCCCCTTTGTTCTTCCCCTCCTCCACACCCTTCCCTCCTTCATTGACTCCCTTCCTCTGCCTTTCCTGGATAAACAAAACGACCTTTATTTTCTGTGTACAGCATATTGTGGGTTCAAAGGCCAGCTGTAACCAGCACATCTAGAGGATGAAATGGCTTTTTGGCATTAGCGTTCATGGCAGAAAAATACGGAGAATGTTGAAGAAACAATAAATCTATCAGTCTGGCTGAATGGAAAGAAAGAGAAAAAGGTATTGGTCACACGATGAGAGCCCACGTGTTCTGGGTTGGCCTTTCATTTTGGCTGCAGTGGAGAACTATCAGTGGTCTGTAAATCACAACACATGCTTTAGGGTAATTTGGAAACATAAACATGAATTAAATTATAGGTTCATCTGGACTAACAGACATCAACAATAAAAGTGACTTAAATAAGATTAAAGTTTATTTCTCAGTTTAGTGACAATTAAGTCTTAAGCAGCACAGACTAGTGGCTTGGCTCCACAAAGTCTGGGCTCCATACCCTTCTAGTTTGTTGCTTCTTCATTCTTAGACAATGTCCTTGTCCACACAACCCACAATGGTTGGCCTCTATTTCCACATGTCTGCTGCAGAAAAGTGGGGCAGAAAGGACAAGGTCTCAGTTGAAATATAGAGTTATATTAGGATAAAACAGAGTCTTAGGGATCAAGTGCCAAACACAATTAACTGAAAAGTCGTCTTCGGAGTGCTGGGGTGCATTATAATAGGGCATCTGGCTGTATTCATTCCGATCCCCTATTTTAACCCATGCCTCACACCTGCAGGGTTCTGAGCTGCATGCGCCCCAGCCCTAAAGGACAAAGTTAGATCATTTTCTGCAGAGATGCAAGATGGTGGAGACATAATGTACATGGTGTCAAGAGCATCAGGTTTAAATCTAAGCATACAGATGCACAGTATTATGTTGTGGTTTACATATGAACTGTACCCACTCCATAAAAATATAAGGCTTAGCAGAGAAAGCTTAAATTTTAGCTGATAGAGCAATTTCGGGAAGTTCTGCACACTGAGGGAGATAGGACTGGAAGAAGTAGGTCAGGAGGGGTAGGTCCTTAAGACTGTCTGTTCCTCTTTTTCCCCTCTTCTCCCCTCCTTTCCACTTCCCTTTCCCTCCCCCTTTTATGCTCTTTCTCTCCTCCATTTCTCCCCTCCCTTCCTCTTCTAGCCTCTGATTTTTATCCATTTTTGCTCCTCTCCTTCCTTTCCATACCCTCATCTCCCTTCCTCTCCCTCTTCTCCTCCTTTCTCTTTCTCCTTCATGAGCTGGAGAAACTACTGTGTACCTGCTTCCACTTAAGTGCTTGGGGCTTAGCCACCATACAGTGATTCCTCTGAAACCATGACCTCAAATAAAGCCCCTCCTCCCTTTTTCAGGCTTTGTTTATTGTTTATGATGAAAATGAACTAACACCCATAGGTCACCGGTATCTGCTGAGTGTTGGTTGTATTACTTTGATGAGATTATGCATAACAGTTGTTAACCAAAGAATTTAAAAGGCAGAAGGTGCTCTCTTTGTCTTGCCTCTAAGATACACTATCATCTACATAATGGTGCATCACCTACATAATGGTGCATATTCTGTAAATACATTGGTACCTTGGTAATAGAATAAACCAGTGTAACTAGGGAACACATGGTGAAGGGTAGAATTGTGATCTTGGTTTACATCTTTCTAGCCATTTCCCAGAATATGATAGATTCAACACATCTTGGTTTGGTTTATATTTTATCTAATAAGTTTTACCTCAAACCACCACTCTCAAATGTTTTGAAGGAAATTATTTCTGTTAGTTGGAGTTTTGCCAAAACCTTCTCATCTTATCTCTCCTAACTCGCTAGGGCAGCTACACAGTAGAGGGCGAAAACACAGGTTTAAATAAAACTCATGTTTCTCCCATCGTCAGGAAGAAGTCTGGAAGTTCAGCTCTTTAAATGTGCAGTTTTCTATGTGTAGCTATTTAAACTATTGTAGTTTTTGTTTTTTATAGATCATTGTCCTACAGACTATTCAGGGATGGGTTCTGCCAAGAGAGTGAGAATCAAGATGACTATGATGTTATAATGGCTTTAAAATTTAGTTTGCTTGAAAAGGAAGGGAATCTACTTCTCATTGCAAGTATTGGAAAACAAGCTGGACAGACTTTGGAGTATTTTATTGAAAGTCATCAGTTAGAAAGCTAGAATCAGTTTTGAGGACATTTCTTATCAGAAGTCTTTAGATCCCCGAGATGGTTTGTTTTCTTTTCCCACAGAGAGGGGAGGAAAGTAGGAACTGGAAACAAGCTGGCTCTTATTCATCTTGTTCTCTAACCCAAAGGCCCCAAACTGGGAGTAGGAATCAAAAATACCTGACTGTCTTGGGAAAGCTCTTGGGACCTGGGCTTGCTCTTTGATTCTAAGATAGGGTGTGGTTACCAGCTCCTCACAGCCACACCCCATCAAGTTCTTGTGCTGCTGCAGTCAACAGGGTGAGGCTTTGAAATAGCTTTATGTCAGGACCCAAAGGCAAGATCCATGCTGCTAGGCTGAATACGGCCTTCAGAGTCACAACGTGTCTGTGTAGTACTTCAAGAAGGAAAAGGAAGCAACAGAAGTCATGAAGCTGGTTGATGACAGGGACCAGTTTCTTCTCAGCAGGTATTGTGGACAGATTCCTAAGGGCTAGATGAGATTATGGGCTCTAGAGAGAACCAAGGGTCTTTGGAAGGGAGAGTAGGAAGGGAAAACATTAAAAAGAAGTGAGAAACTTTGACTTAAAGAAATGGCTTCCATTTGGAATAGAGATTGTATTCCTCTACCCTAATAGTGATCTTAGAGAAACACTACATGGCGATGCCCAAGGGTTGTTATGTAAATATTTCAGGGTTGTTACAAGAGTTTATATATCTGCCACTTCCCCAGAGCAGATACTGAGCTTTGTTGGTACTTAAACTGTATGTTATTTACGTCAAAGGATTCATGATCACAAACTCTATTTTGTGGAAAGGTACTCACAATTACTCTTATAATTTGTTAATTTTTCTACAACTTGATGGATTTTTTTTTCTACCAGGTAAGGATAGAGACGTTAAACTCTCTGAGAAAATTCCAACTGCATGAACACTTCCCAAAGAAGCTGGAAGCTCCTGAAGAGGTCAGTGAACAATCTGTGCAAGGAACAGAAAATGCCTACTGCCAACCAAAGGTTGAGCCTGGAGGCAGAGCCAGGCTGCTGGCTCCATGTGCTTTGTGCCTGCTGTTTAGTTTGGCAAAGGCTGACGCCGTTGCAGGAGGGAAATGGTGTCTACATTGGTCTGCAGAGTAAGAGGATGTGGACTCAGAAGGGGAACTGAGTTGTTCTAGCTAAGTACATTTGTTTTATTTCTGTGGGACCTCCCCAGACACATTGATATTTTTGTAAGAATGAAATAAAGGCAGCAGTGACAAAGACGACATTATCACGGCTGCCTGAGTTGGCATAGTGTACACTGTTTATTTGTAATGAATAAGAAAAGTTCCAAGTAAGTCATTTAGCAAATCTCCCTGATACAGAGCCACCTTTCTCTATTCATTAGTAGAGTGGGTAATGCATTTTACATTTTCTGTATTATTAGGGAGGAAGAATTCCATATGGCCCAGAGGTGCGACTTTGGAGGAATGGCTTTGCCCTGTAATTAAATGTGTATGTAAATGGCTCATAATGTAGAGAAGGGGTCAGGAATATGGATTTACAACATCTATTCCAGCATTTAGTTGCTCATGTATTCACAGTGCAGTTAAACATCACCATTGGGCCTAGCACTGAGAAGGACTAGGTCTTTCAGTAGATAGTTGTCTTACTAGTGTGGAAAAGTTGAATAATGCACTACAATGGGGAAAATGTCAACACAAGAGCTAATAGAACCTAAACATGGCCTAAGGAGCAATTATTAGGAGTCTATTTGGTGAATGAGAAAGAGGAAGTGACATCTGTGAGGAGGTCTCATGCAAAGCTGCATGAAATCATCTCCCTGATGGAGCTACTGCTTTGGGAAATAGGCACTTTTGGGGTTATTAGTTTTGCATTTACATTTTAGTTTAAGAGTTGAAAAATTAAATTATTAAAGCAACCCTCTATACCCCATTAGCCCTCCTTCAATTTCTTCTCTATCCTCCCCACCACTACTTACCTTCATGTGACTTTTGAAAAGCACATTGAGTTTTCTTAGTGCTGCTAGTATGTGTGTAGGTATAGGACCATTCACCTGACTATGGGTCACCTACAGGGGAGGCAACCGTGAAGACTAAAACTCTTTCTAGCCGTCATCAGTTACTTACAGCTCATCACAAAGTAGTGGATTGTGACTCCCTCCCCATCCATGCATGGTTTTTGTTTGGTTTGATTTTGTGAAGGACTTATGCGTGCTGTCAAAACTGCTGTGAGTTCATGGGTATAATAGCCCTTCATACAGGGAAAAAGGACCGTTTCTCTGTATTCATCGTCCATGATAATCTCTAAGCCTTGGGAGGAGGGGATATGATACAGATGTTCCATTTAGAGCGGAGTACTCTTCAGTTTCTTATATTTTATACTTTGACAGATTGTAGGTCTTTGTGTTAACAGCTGTCTACTGCAATAAACTCTGATAAGATAGAGGGCTGCGCTAACCCATGGATTTAAATATAAGTTTTTAGCAGACACTTTAACACTATGTCCATAATAGTAGTAAATTCTCCCTTAAGGCCTATCATCTATTCAGCCATCAGTCCTTGGTCTAGGTAGCAGTTTTAGACATGAGTTGTGTATTGTAGAGTGGGCTTAAATTCAATTAGAAAATGGTTGGTTACTTCTATGACATTCATGCCACCACTATAGCCAGTCATTATTATCATTTGTAAGGTTTATAAGTGGGCAAGACTATTAATTACTTTTCTACCCTGGCAAGATGCATACTAGTTTGCATATATATATGCATATATGTATGTATGTATATATATACACACACACACACACACACACACATATATATATATATATATATATATATATATGGATTCAGTGTGTGTATGCACACATGCACGTATGTTTCTATCAACCAACATATTGTGCTAAATGGCTGTGTATCCAAGAATCATGGAGAAAGTCTAAAAATGGTTAATTAAATGTATGCTTTTCTTCTTTTTGTTTCTGGTATTGTCATTTTCTACCCTCAAAGAACATGAACATTTTAGCTTCCTAATTTTTTTTTTTGAGCAATTAGGCTCTGGGATCCCAGAGAAGACTGATATTACCAGAAGAATCTAGTGCTAACACATGTAATTAATTACTACTGTTAAGGTTTTACTATGGTTTCCATTTTCCTACCACTTAGTTCCATGCATCCCTTGTTGATTATCTGTAGAATTATGTATTTCCCTTTCTAGTCTAGCACCTTGTATTATTTACAAGCTATTAAGACATTAAGTCAATTGTAGTGGATTTTAATTCTGCAGGATTATTCTGAAAATTCCCCTACACTGATCAATATTGAGCAAAGCTATTTGGTATCTCCCTACCCTTTCACAATTTATTTCATTTTAATTCGCAGTTTCACTAACCCCTAGACAGATTCTCCTGTAACAAAGAGTAAATTCTTGCTTTAAATTTAACATTGTTTTTCTTGCTCTCATTTCAAATGCTCATGATTTCCTATGAATGTCAAGTGGACAGAACAATGTCAAAAATTTTAATATCTCTCCAACTCATAAAGTTGTAAAATCTAATTTTCAGTTTGACACAAAATTCAAAAACAACTCAAACTATCGAAATGCAACTTCTTGGAAATATTTCCAAATGGACTCCAAATTCTCTTTTGTAGTTGTGGGTCTCATTTCCCTCCACATATTTGTTAATTATGTTCCTTTCCCTCCCACGTTACAGAAAAGTGAGAGCTCAAATGAATTCCACATGACCTTGGAATCCCACATGCATCAGGTCGGACTCAACTGTCTGCTTTCTTTCTCTATTTATTGCACTTAAACCTGTCCTTTATTTATCTGTTCTCCAAGAGATAACTTTTGTTTTCCTGAACACATTCCAAACGAGAAGGATTCCTACATTTGTCACTTTTTTCACTGTGACAAAATAAAGCAACTTAAGGGAAACAGGCTTTAATTTGGCTCACAATTTGAGCGTCCAGTCCATTATGTCAGGGTATCATGGCAGTAATAGCCCGAGGTCAGATTACCAGATAATTGCAAATCTAATCAAATTGCCAATCGAAATTAACCATCACAAATATTAGCATTCAAATAACACATTTTGTATCAGATCAAATGTGTTAGAATTCTCCTCTTCCAGTTCCTTCTTTTTCTTAATATTCTTTCTGGAGTTATCTTCTAGCCCCTTGGAAGTTACATGGAATAGGCCTGGTTCTGATTTCATTTGTGTTACTATGATCCCTGACCACAGGCAACAAAAGGGTGATACAGATCTGTTCTTCAGCCTACAGTTTTGGGTTTAAGTCCATCATGGGGAGGAGGTTGAGGCAAGAGCTTACTCAACTACTCACATTATAGTCACAGTCAAGAGCAAAGTCATATGAGCACACTATGCTGCCTGCTTGATCCTTCCATCTAACATGTTCCTCTCTCCCATGGTTTAGGATGCTCTGCCTAGGGAATGGTATGACCCAGAATGGCCTGAGTAAATTAACAATCAAGACAATCACAGACATGTTCATAAGTCAACTTAATATAGACAATTACTCAACTGAGACTCTTTCTGGTGATCCTAGGTCGTGGCAAGCTGGTGTTGAAAACAAATATTCACATTTGCACAAAATGCCTTCATCCTTTTATGTCAACAACCATAGGTTTCCAAAGTTCTCTTTCCTCCTAGGTCAGTTCTTTATCATTTTCTGGTCATGGTTTACAATATATGGCTAACTCTTGCTTTCATAACTTACTCAATTTGGAAGTTTCCTAGTCTGCTGTGCCTTAAATTAGACATAGAACTCTAGATGCAGTCTAATAAAGTTGTCATTATTTATTCTAAAATGACAAATTTCTCCAACATGTCTCAAGATTACACATTAGGAATATCAGGTACTAAATTTGACTTAAAGCATCCTTAGTTTGACTTAACCTGTAAGTCATACTTTAATGAATTATACTTCCTGCCCTCCACTACCCAGAACACAAACTGATTTTGGACTTCAGTGAAGGAATTCTAATGATCTACTTCAATTCTCCTCTAATTATTCAGCCTTGTTTGGGGAAATATTGCATGTCTGAAGTGGATTCTAAACACTCATAATTATTTCCACTTCATCGATGTAGTTTTGGACCCACATGTAATTATTAAAAAATTAAAAACGAAGCTAAGTGAGTGGTTATTTTGCTCCATTACTTACATCATTAGTTCAGTTCTTTGGGGAGATTGTAAGATGTAAACATCCCATGTGTTTTGTGTCTTCTACATTTGCTAAGCCTGTGAAATCAGGGAACATATGCCCACCCTATATCACCTGTTAGCAAACTCACGATTTCATAATTCCTCATAGAACTGTCAAATCTCCTCAGAGTATTGACAAGTTCTGGCTAGCACTACTTTTATTCTTTTAGTTATGCTATTTCCAAGTCTTCTGCATGTACAGGGAAGATCTAGACAGAGGCCTCTGTGAGCTTTCAGCTATTCTATGTTTTCCCATTTCCTCACCGACTCCCCTTATATTTATGTTTCAGCCACAGGGGGAAGAGAGAGGCTTCCCCTTGATGAGTTGTAGTGCATCGTTAGCCTTCTTTCGGCATCGATTCATTTCTCGTTAATGTCTTTATACAGTATTCATCTCGGGGAATGTGCTCAGCAATATACAAGGAGGTCAAATAAGGGGCATGGACTGTCACTGACCATGCTTTCTATTGTCCTTCCTCTGTCGTACAATTCAAAGGCGTCAGTCCTATAGCTCTGGCATTCAGTGTTAAGACAAGAGAAAGACCATCTATGAAAAGAAACTTTTAACATTAAGCATATTATAAGGGGATTAGATTCAGAAGACAGAAGAATACAAAAAGACAATATTAAATAGAACATCTGGTTTTTAAAGTAGGTAAAAGACCTTAACACTTTGCTAATGAAATCTGATGGGTTTGTAATACGACATTCAGCATCACCAACCATAATGAAAGGCAAGTGAAGTCCATGTGACATCACCAGGGCAGACATGTATGACATGCTTAAAGAAAAAATGGACTCCATCAAATATGGGAAAGATGCACAATTTCATAATATTGCTGGTGGGATTACTGAAGGGTTCACTCATTTTGGAAAACAATTTGGCAGTTTCTTAGCCTCTAAATCTAGTGTTTACTTTAAGAATTGTCTTTGGGAAATAGAAACTTACAATCACAGAAAAGCCTACACATGTTTATAGAACGTTTATTTGTAATTGCAAGAAGGCGCTCTACAAGTGTCTATGAAATGTAGAATAACTGTATACTAGAATGGCACACAGCTATGTAAAATAGAAAGCTACTGAATCATGGGAAAAAACAGATGAGCTTCATGTGTATCATGCTAATGAGATTAACCAAGCTTAAAAGACTATGATTCCATCTAAATGACATTACATCAAGGAGAAGCTATAGGATATAAAATAGGTAGATGTACCCACTCATAAGCATAAACACACACACACACACACACACACACAAAGGCATACTACACACATGTGTACCCATGTAAAACAAAACAACAATATAAACAAAGATTAAACAGATAATATATGTGGTGAGATCCTACTTCTTCCCACTGGAGTGGGGTACCTCTTTTTGGTAGGAGAACCAACCCCATTCATAAAGTCTTTATCTGAACAGTTTAACCAGTCCCCAGAGGCCTTCTCTCCTAATTTCATCATCCTTGCAGAGAGGATTTCAGTGTATAAATCTGGGGTCAGGACATGAACATTTATTCCATTGTGCAAACTGACAATTCTCATCTCTTTCAACTGTTAGCTCCCAATGACTTCTCTCCCCCTATGTAGTTCTCTAACACAGAGCTCCATTTAAATTGCAGGATTACAGTCACCTGTCCAGAAGAGGACAGCTCACCTCGTGACTGCTCCTGCCATATATTTACTATAACCCAATGGCCAGAATTTTTTCCACGATTATTTTTCACACGTCCTTGAGTCCCAGCCCCATGTTTGCGCTTGGAAAGTGCTCAGCAATGATGAAATGCACGTAAGTGAAATATGTCTGGTACGACCACACTTTCCTGGTGCTTTATAGAATCGTGAGGTTTTAAAAACCACCAGTCGGGATCAGATTTTCCTTGTTTGTTGATGAATATGGAATGTTCGAGCTGGAAGACTCTTGAGTTCATCTGGTCCAATTCTTTATTTTACAGAGACAAAAGCTTCATTGCCTGCTGGCCATTATCTGGTAACTTCAGGCACTCTCTGATCTTACATTCCTTGGGCTCCTTCCAGACCCAGGTCTAAGATACGATGTGCTCCTAGAGAAATGCATTCCACTTGGATAAAGCAAAACTAAACAAGAACCCAGCCACCTATTCGACTAGCAGACAGGAGTATAAATATGCAGTTGGTGGATACATCAGCCATCAGCTATGCTGCGGTTCAGAAAAATGAGGCATATTTAAGCGGCCCTTGGGTTTTCCTCTAAAGGTCATTCAGTATTTGGGTTACTTCAAGGTCTCTGGCAGCCTAGTAATAAGGACTTTTGATTATCTATTTCATGTATTTAGATATTAAAATATAGCTGCATTTCAGACTGAAGCGTTGTTTTTCAAAGCAAAACCCAGCTACTTTCCTGGTTGTTTGACTTCATTTGTCCTTAGAACATTGTCCTTGAGGGAGCTCAGGGCTCTCTGCAAAAGGTTGCCCTTGGCTTGTCAACCAGAACGTTCACCTCAAAATCTTAGAACCTCTAAACCTGGGGGTCTCATTACTGAGGGCAGATGAGGGTGTTTGAAGACAGGCTTAGATAGAGAGAGGATCAGGGCTGCCCAGTTCAGTGCCTTAGTTCCCGTCTGCCAACCCATCTCCTTGGAGAAGCTTCGAGATCCTCAGGTAATCTGCCCTTGAGATTACTCTCATGCAGTAGTGTCTCTTAGGCAAGGACTTACCACTTTTTATTTCACTCAGTGGAGTCAAACATGGGACTTGGTCCCATTTATGCACCTTTCCATCTTGTGAAATCATCAAAGGAAAGACTATTTCTGTCCCAAAAATTTCTCTTTGAATCAAATTGGCTAAAAATTAGGTGCATATGACTTCTGTAAAATCTTGCCATCCTTGCTTCTAGGGTACACAGAAGAGCTAAGTCTTTAAAGAGTTAGTTCACTCCTCTCCTCCCCTCCCCTCCCCTCCCTTCCCTTCCCCTTCCATTCCCTTAACTCCATTTGGGTGTATAGCTACACTTCACATTTGCACTGAAGGGATTCTCAGGGCATGGAGGAGGGCTGGGTAGGACTTCCTGGAAGTGCATCTGTACTATCTGCTGTGGTCTCAGTTTCTCAGTTCTTCCAAAAGGACAATTTGATCTGACAAGTAAATACGAGGCAAGGAACTCCTGTAGATCTTAACAGAAAAAGAAAATCAGAGATGGTCGAATCCACTCTTGCCTAACAAGCAGAGGGTCTCGAAGGACACTGCTGGGTGCCTTGTTTGCACAGTTGGCTCTTGGATGCCTGCGTTCTGCTTCCAGAATTGTGAAATTTAGACATGTCCTCGGGCTGAACGTGATGTTTGTTTTCACTTGGCTTCAGTGTCTGCCCTTCACATCTCATTATCCTGGACCTCACTGGGCATGAGCACTTCTGCTTAACATTGCTTTGACTAAGCCTCCTAAGTCACCAAACAGGAACAAACGCCCATTAAAGAAACAGGTATTGCCAGAGCTTAGCACGTTCCCCAAACTCTGTGGAATAAATGAGCATTTATCCTTAAGAAAAACAAGAGTAGAACAAGAAGTTATTTATTGAAACATTAAAATCATTGAAATGGTTAAAGAGCAGCCATTTACGAATGTGTTCACCACCCTGTCCGCCTCTCTCTAAAGAGTACCATTTATACTATGCAAGATTAGCCTGGTGTAAGGAAACCTATCTAATGGAAATCCCATGCTGTAGGCTGAGCAGGAGGGAACAGTGTGAGGGCTCAGACCCAGGTCTTCAAGGCAGGGGTCGGACACTTGGTTTGCGGTGGAATATCTGGAAAAAGCATTGGTTACATTTTTTGTAACCCTGGCTAATGAGTCCCAGTCGGCAAAGCTGAGCTGCACACCACACAGGCAGTGGACCATCAGCTAGCTTCCCATGAATGCAAAGATGTCATGGAAACAGGTCTTGCCTTTTCATGTAACCTGGCAGTTTAATTTCCCCCTTAATTAGTCACAATACTATTCATGTAAAGACAAACAAATTTTTTGAGGGTATTTTCTTAAACAAAATTGTATTGGAACCTGAGACTTTATTTTCCAAGTATGTGCTATTTTCTTTCAAAGGAAAGCTTGAAGGTCAGGGAGCATTTTGGTGGTCTATTAACTATTGTTGTCAGGGTTTCTTGAAAGAAAGTGTGCTGAAGAGAGAATATGCTTCACCTGACTGGTTTGGATCTGCTCTAAGAAGCTAATAAGCCTTTAGTGTTTTGAACTTTGCAAATAGTTTGGATGTCCAGTATTTCAAGTAGAAGTCCTTTCATGGATTAGACAGGGATGAAAGGGATTAGAGAGAAATGTCAGGATACTGCTGCTTGGAAGGGCTTCCAAGTCATCCATAGCCTCTAACACCCTGTCTCAAATAGTGTGGAGTAGAAATCAAGATCCAGTCAGTCTGTGAACTGTGGACCACTGTTTGACCTGTTGGCATAGCGCATCAGAGTCAAGTGTAAGCTCCAGGAGTTCAACAATAAAAAAAAAAAAAATAGCTTGATTTTAATGAAGATTTTTCTACTTTTGTTCATGCAATATCTTCCCTATTTAAAAATCACTTTACAAAGTGGACGGATAACAGAACAGGTATTGAGCAACGAACCCCAGTTTCCCAGTTCTCAGCTCTAGGTGGCTGCTTAACATACCAAGGTCAGCAAAGCTTTGCTCTTGTAACTCATCTGAGGACTTGTGGAGCATCGACCAGGGGTTATCTGTGCTTCCTAAGAGTTTGGTTCGGCAAGCCAGTCTCCTGAATCTAGACATCTTGGGGTGACTAGATTCTCCACTCGTAGGCATTTGTGTTTAAAACCCAGAAAGAACCCTTGAGCACCACAGAATGTTCAAGTTTCTGGGTGTCTGTTTGAAGGGATGCTTGGTCTTGCTTTCCACAGATTAACAGTTACCATTTACAGTCAAAATCAGTCGACATTGAGCCACATGAGAAGTAAACCTTATCTCCATATCTTAAAAACATTACATTTACTCCAGGAGAATGAAGGTCAGAGTACAGCTTGAGGAAGAAGACTCTTTTCCATCCCTGGGACCAAACGTATGTCATCAGGCTTGGCAGCAAGTGTCTTTTGCCCTGAGTTATCTTGCTAGCCTCTCTTGATTTCTTTTATTTAGTGTTTTAATCCCTGATTAATCTAAAGTCATTCTTTCGCAACTTTGGTATTTAAACAAAATTTATTCTTATTTTATTTTATGTGTATGGCTGTTTTGCGTACATGATGTCTATGTACTACATGTGTTCCCAGTACCAATGGAGGCCAGAAGAGGGCATTGAATCCTCTGAATCTGGAGTTACAGATCATTTTAAGTATTGGAAATTGCCCCTGGGCCCTGTGCAAGAGCAGCCAAGTGCCTTAAACACCCGAGCCATCTCCTCAGCTCCTATCCCATGTTTTTTTTAAATAAGACTTTCTTTGGGTAACTTTTATCCTTACTCTAATAAAAATGTCTGACAACTATAGTTAAATTATTTATCACTTCCAAGAGATGTATGTTCCACCCTAAACTAAGTGATAAAGAAATAAAATCCTGACGGCAGCTATGGTCACCTAAGTAAGACCTGTTTAAAATCAATTCAGTCACTAACTCTATCATGGATGCAGGAAGAGGAAGGGTATCACGAGGCTCCAGTCCTAGATGAGGAGATATTTGTAAGTGATGGGTGTAGGGCTAGGGGTAGACATTCTTCTTTGGGGGTGTTGTCACTGGTAGGCTGTCTGTGCTCAGGCAAGTGGCAGTAATTAAACTCAATGTGTTATAAAGAAGGAGAAGGAAGAAGAGGAAACAGAGGAGGCAGAAGAGGATGAAGATAGAAAGGATATGTGTTTGGGAGGTCTGGCGAGAGGGGAGGAGGAGCTATATAAACATAAACTATATATGATGTGTGGACATTAGTAAATATATACATATATGTTTGTATGAAATATATGGATATTGGTAAATAATACATATATACATATATTTGTATATATATGAAAGAGTGTTTTAGTCATGCGAGAGCAGGAAAATTTAAAGGAACACTATATCAGATAGGTACCTATATTTTTCATGTTTGAATAAGGAGAATCTGAGCTCCGTGTATGTACATGTATAGTCTAATCAAATATAATACAGTGTAATCATGCTATTTTAAGACGTTTTCACGAGGTGGTGGTACACACCTTTAATCTTAGCTCTCAGGAGGCAGAGGCAGGTGAATCTATGAGTTTGAGACTAGATTAGTCTACAGAATGAGTTCCAGGACAGCCAAGGCCACACAGTCTCAAAAGAGATGTTTTAGAGGACATTTCTTTACAGTGTGTCCTAGGGAAGAGTATCCCCATGTTACTTCATAGGTTGTATGCTTCTGTTTCTCAAGAAAGGTGGGCACTCACAGGGCTGCTTGGTCATGTATACCTATTAGCTCCTTGATAGCAGGCCCTAGTAGTTGACCCAGGGAAACAGTTACCTGGGTGTTAGTTTTTGGACCTCAAAAAATTGACTTTTGAAAGAAGACATTTGTAGGGAGTGGTTCCGATGCTAAGGTTCTGTTCCCCAATTGGCTCTTGATCCATCAATAAAGGTGCTAGTGGCCAATGAGCTGGGCAGAATAGACAGGATTTCCAGGTCCCTGCAAGCAAGCTAGCAGACACTGAAGAACTAGGGGAAGAAGGAGGAGGCAGAGGCAGGAGCAGTAGGAGAAAAAGCCAACCAGCCTTGTGAGTTTTTGGTTGGAGTGGCCAACTGCCACTATATACGAGTATGCCTATGGTGGCAAGGGAGGTTTAGGAGTACCCAGTCATTGAATTAGCAAAGCCATTTTAAGGTTAACTGTTGTGTGAGTGTGTATGTGTATGTGTATGTGTTGTTGTTGTTGTTGTTGCTGCTGCTGCTGTTGTTGTTTTTATCAGTGGATCTAAGGGAATCTGGGTTGGGGGCTGGTAGTAAGGTCCACCCAGAGCTTAAAGCTGGGTAGCAAAAACTAAATGCTACAAACATTTATAAATACATATACACAGATAATGATTACTTGATTGTTTCTGCAATCTTGTATGAATAAATACAAGAAATGTATTTCCTATAAAGGCTTTTGAACAACTTTGATGAGTCAATATTTGACTAGGGTTTATATGGAAATCAATTTCTTTTTTGTTTGCTATTCTTCAGGCTCTGAATTTAGGCCAAAGTCTTGGGTGGTTCTTAAATCATACTTGAGTTGCCTGCATAAAATGGAGAAAAACCTTTTGTGATACCACTCCTCCAAGTTCTCTCTTTCTTCGCTAGCAGAAATGATATAAACTTTCTTGGGTTTTTTTTGTTGTTGTTGTTGTTTGTCTTTTTGTTTTGTTTTTTTGTTGGTGTTCTGTTTCATTTTGTTTTTGTTTGTTTGTTTGTTTTGAGACAAAGTTTCTCTGTGTAGCCCTAGCTGTCCTGGGACTCACTCTGTTATGTCAGCCTGGCCTTGAACTCTGAGCTCTACCTACATCTGCCTCTGCCTCCCCAGTGCTAGGATCAAAGGAGTGTGCTACCATTGCCCAGTCCTGAAGTAGTATAAACTTCTAAGATGACATTAGCTGATTAATTTGAAGCCTTCACTTAGAGATGGGTTAGAGATGGTACCCCACTACTTCAGCAAAAACAGGATTCTTAAAGCTCTTGCAAATTTTTTCTGTAGCCAGAAACTCTAACAACATGAAATAGAAAGGACTTACTTTCTTTCATTTATGTATTTATTTTAAGCAGAGGGATGGGACTTTACATGATAAAGGCCTTGGAGTCTCAATTGCCTTCTTCTAAGTCCTCTACCTGGTACTGTTTCCAGTATATCTATGAAGCATATCATCATTCACTGGTAGAGAGAGTCATTTTGACTTCTTTTGCAGGGACTCTATTGGGCATCTCAGTGCTGCAAAATCCTTCAGAAGAGTAGTCCATGTGTGATCCCATGGTAAGTGTCAGGTTGAGGCAGTACCCCACTTATGAAAAACCTGCTTCCTTCTGGTCCCACCTGACATCATTGAAGTCATTGAGTGCAAGGCTAATGACAGGCTCAAGACATAACTCTCATGCCTTTCCTCTGGATTACAAGTGGAAGACTTTAGTGCTCAGCTCTTAAACAGGCCATTAAAGTCTAAGTTGTAGCTTTGTGCTTTTCTAGATATGGGGATCAGCGAGATGAACAACATCACAACACTTAACAAGACAGGAAATCGTGCAGGCTAGCTTAATTTAGACCAAGGATAGATACTAAATACTTACAAATGAATGTGAGTTATTGTAGCTGTGACTTCTATCATTCTACTAAAAGTAATTTGTAATTGTATATGAAATGAAGGTCAATAACAGAATTAATTCTTACTGAAGGTGAACAAGAGTCAGAATTAATTCATTTAGGCTTATCAAAGCCATGAGATTTATGCAAGAGAACTTTATACTTTAAATCACCTTTAAACATTCACAGAGGAAAGTTCCATTTGATCTTCTTCAGTTACTTCTACCATGTATATCATGGCAAACTCTTTGTATGCATTTTAATAGTTTGGCTATTGAGATTTGAGCCGTTAGACTTAACATTCTGCGTCTCTAGTCCCATAGAACTAAACTACAACGGCTTTTGCCTGTAACGCAGCCAAGACCCTTCCTTTCATTGTTTATGTCTGCAAGCCTCTCCTCTTCTGGTTAACTATTTTCCTAACAATCATTGCCTAAGAATCTTCTAGAGATAAGCAGTTGTGGGAGTTTGAGCTTTTTGACTATTTCATTTCCTCAAGCCTTTAGCTCATGGATGGAGGAGCAGAAATATGAAAGCCGAGACTCTGGTCAGGACAACTTCCAAATGAAGTTTATTTTGCAAAGATCCTTGGAACTCTGTGGCTGGTTACCTTTGCTTGACTGACTGTTTCTGTGAATATGCATGGGATGAACCCTCATCTCAGCATCTGCCCCCTAGAACCTCCAGCCTAACACACTCAGGTAGACTTGTAGTGAACATTTCCAGGTTTTCTTCCTTATGTTATAATGGTGAATCAGCGAAGAGAAGCCTGGTTTGTAAGGAATACATCATGTTTCTCAGCTTTCATCTGAATGAAATATCTTCTTTTTTTAATTATCTTTATTAACTTGAGTATTTCTTATTTACATTTTGATTGTTATTCCCCTTCCCAGATTCTGGGCCAACATCCCCCTAACCCCTACCCCTCCCCTTCTATATGGCTGTTCCCCTCCCCAGCCTCCCCCCGTTACCGCCCTCCCCCCAACAATCACATTCACTGGGGGTTCAGTCTTGGCAGGACCAAGGGCTTCCCCTTCCACTGGTACCCTTACTAGGCTGTTCATTGCTACCTATGAGGTTGGAGCCCAGGGTCAGTCCATGTATAGTCTTTGGGTAGTGGCTTAGTCCCTGGAAGCTCTGGTTGGTTGGCATTGTTGTTCATATGGGGTCTCGAGCCCCTTCAAGCTCTTCAAGTCCTTTCTCTGATTCCTTCAACAGGAGTCCCGTTCTCAGTTCAGTGGTTTGCTGCTGGCATTCGCCTATGTATTTGAAAGTATCTTCTTTTACAGTGGTTTAATCTCTCCGAGGAGCCCTTGCCACTAATGAAATCAGGACATGGGATAGTTTGCAGAGTAATGGATGCAAAGTACTGAATTCACCCAAGGCTGGAGAGAAAATTTATGTCATGCATGAATCTGGTGCTAGCTCAGGAGTAGAACAGTCACCTACCTTATTCAAGCCCTAGTATGATCTTTGCATCACCAATAAGCAGAGCAAAACAAAACAATTAATGAGCCTGCTATATGAAGGTGGTAGGTTATATTTTATAGTGTCAGATATACCTTTGTTTTTAATTTATAGCATATTTTAGCATATGGAAAGCTTTAAAGAGATATACTTCATTATAATTATCAGTATATTTCTCAGTTGTTTTCCTTGTCTTCAGAGTGGGAAAGAATTAGTTTTCAACTTGAAATCAAATGCAAAAAAAGCTTACTTCAAGTCGGTATGTTGTTTTACTATGTCCTAATGAACGAAACCTTAATCCAGTTTTTCCTCCAGATTCTCAGATTTAATGATTTTTTTTTTTGGTAGCAAACATGAGAAGGGAGAACTAACACTTAGAGATATTTGAAGGATCATATAGACACAAACAATTGTAATATTTTATAAAATGCAGGCACATATAAAAAACATCTAAATGGAATAATCAAATAACAAGGGAGACAATGCTACACATAGACATTCTTTGCCAGGAAATAAAACCTCCAGTGCTAGAATATGGTTCTATATAGATGGATTGTTGGCTAAATGGGCCCCATGGAAACTCAGGCTACTGCCAAGGCTATTGACTACTCTCTACAAACTGATTGTAAGGCCGTATTGCTAAAGACAACATCTAGATATTTTACAGAAGTTGATCTGGTGCCTGTCCAGAGTCTTCATTCCTACTACTTAGTGTTCATGGTACTAGAAAGTACTATGCATAACTACCACAGGAGAATGTTAGTGACTACTCAGCTGCCTACAACCTTCCTGTGATGTGTAAGAATAACCTCCTTGCAAGATATACTGTGCAACTACTCTCTGATGGGTGTTAAGACCTTGTCCATGAGATGAAATTCATGCCTGGCACTGCTCTGATGGCCAAGAACCTATAGATAGGACGTGGACTAGGAGAAAACAAAACGCTATTTTTGTGCTAAAGAAACATGGAATAAAGCAATACAATACTATTCTGCTACACCCATAGATCAGTGCATTGCTCAGCCATCATCAGAGATGCTTCCTCTTGAAGTAAGTGGGAACTAACACAGACACCCACTACTGGACTGTGTGCAGATTGCAAAAGACTCATTCCGAAATGGGATCTATCCACCAATCCCCTCCTTTCAGGGTTCTGAGAGCTATGGGAAGGGGAAAGGAGAAACCTTGGAGATAGATGACTCTACATAATCAGTATCTTCCAGAAACAACAAGACTGATACACATATGAACATACAGAGACCATGGCAGCATAAGCAGAGACAACACAGGTTCAAGCCAGAGAAGGTCCCAGAGCTGAGGGGGAATTGGACACAGGCTTCCAATCCTGATCAGGAAGATAGCTGCTATTGACATCAGTCACAGAGGAAAACAGTTTTCTCCAAGTTTCACAAAGTATATTAACCACACTTAAGTGTAGGCCCCATGTCCAACTAGCACAAAACCTACTCAGGGGTATTTTTGTAGATTTTATGTCTCATTGCTTTGCTTGAACAGTTTTTGTCTTATTGGTTTTTTGCTTGTACTATGGTTTCTGATTTTCTGTTTTGGGTGTTTGTGGGTGCTTTTTGTGTTTTTCTCTTTTATTTCTTCTTCTTCCTTTGCCTGTTTGTTTTCTAAAGGGAGAGATAAAGAAAGGGTATGGGACTGGGTGGACGGGAGGTGAGTAGGATCTGGGAGGAGTTGGGGAAAGAGAAAACATAATTAGAATACATTATATAAAAGTTATTTTTCAATTAAAAAAAAAAGACCAAAGTAAAGTAAGTGTTCGTTTTCTCCACCTCTTTTCTGTTGATGCTGCAGCGTCCCCACCTACTGTCCTCTGCAGCGTCCCCACCTACTGTCATTGCATTAGTATTTATTTCTTCAGTATTCTCTGTCAATAACCCCTGGGATATTAGTTAGCTTCATATCACTGTAACTAAACACGCAAAGTGTTAAACTTACAAAAAGAAACTTTATTTAACACATTATTCTGGAGGCTTCAGTCTAAGATTTGTAAATTTGTTATTTTGCTACTAGGGAGGGTGCTGAGTGACAAGAGCAGGGAATATATGGTTCTGAGAAAACCATTCACATCATGATCCAGAAAGGAGGGAGACAGAGGGAGGTAGCAGGTAGACCAGGATTCCATACTCCCCCAGACCTCCAATTACCTAATAATCTCTCCCTGGCTCTCATTTTGTCTAAGTTCACAGCATATGTCACTGTACAACCTTGCAGACCAAACCTTTACAAATGGACTTTTGTGGGACACTCGTCCAAACACAGCAGGAAATATGATATTCCAACCTTTATTCACCCAACAGCCAAGATCACACACCCTGCAGCCTGTGGATGTATCCAAATGGTATCAGTTGTGTTCACTTACAGTAAATATTATACAGCCGAGGTTCTTTAAGAAACCAAAATCTGACTCAATATATTCTACTCACAAGATTCAAGCTAAAGGCCCAACCTATATGCACTGGGTTCAAACATTCTTCATTTTCAATTTGCTCTTCTCAGAAAGCTGTGTGCGAATATGAACAAGTTTCTTTCTACCCATGCCCTTGGCTCAACATTTGGGATGTCATTGAACTTCAGAGGGACTTCTCTTCTTTGGTTTTATCATGAATCCTGGAATGAAAGCCAGCTGCCGGTAAGTCTTTATGCCAGCTCAGCAAAATCATCAGTCTTCAATAGCTCCATTCAACAGTATTCCTTTTGCTAGGAAAAATATTGAGGAACCAATATTGAGATTAAAGGTTGTCCTTGGGGCCAAACATCTAGTATCTGGTTGGAACACATAAAGATTTATTTTGTATTTTTATTTATGAAATGTATGTGTCCCTGCATGAATTTATGTGCACCGTGTGTGTACAAGAGCCAGAGGATGTCAAATACTCTATAACTGGAATTAGAGATAGTTGTGACGTGCCTGATATGGGTACTAAGAAGCAAACTCTGTTCTTCTGCAAGATCAGTGAGCATTCCTCACCTCCATGCTGTTTCACCAGCTCCTGGCATGAGTTCTTATGGGACTTTCCATTCAGGAGTTTCTCCTGAATAAGAGGACAGTGCTAAAAGTGCCCTCGGGTAGACTGGAAGGCTGCTGCGTAAAAACGCTTGCTTTCTTTTTTTTTTTAAGATTTATTTTATTTATATGAGTACTCTGTAGCTGCCTTCAGACACCCCAGAAGAGGACATCAGATCCCATTACAGATGGTTATGAGCCACCATGTGGTTGCTGAGAATTGAACTCAGGACCTTTGGAAGAGCAGTCAGTGCTCTTAACCTTTGAGCCATCTCTCCAGCCCATAAAAATGTTCTCAATTGCCCAAGAGGAATTTCTCATCTATCACCGATGGCTAAAAAATTACTGGAATTGAGGAAGATGAAGAAGAGTTGGCATGTTTGCCCACCATATGCAAAGCCCTGGGTTCTGTCATCAGCTTCATATAAAATGGCATGGTGGCTCATGCCTGTAATCCCAGCACAAGGGAAGTGGAGGCAGGAGGATCAAAAGCTCAAGATAATCCTCAACTACATAGCTAGTTTGAGGCCAGCCTCAGCTACATGAGATCCTGTTTAAAATGCACTTGCACACACACACACACACACACACACACACACACACACATGCACACTCACATGCACTGAGAGAGAGAGAGAGAGAGAGAGAGAGAGAGAGAGAGAGAGAGAGAGAGGAGGGAGGGAGAACAAACAAACAAACAACAACAACAACAAAACAGATCTTGGCTGACCCTCCCTTACAGTTCATTCCAGTCCAGTCGTAGATGTGTACCATGAGGTAGTCAGTCACAAAGTCACCTGAGTGATCCCACGTGAAGGATCTCAGTTAGGAATCTGAGGATTTTAGGTCATACCATTGCAGTCCACTTACCACATGTCAGGTTCAGTGGTTCACATTTTCCCCAAACAAGGCCTTGGAAACCTGGACAGATTCCAGACATGTAGCTACCTAATCTAACAGAGTGATACATCGTCTCCATACTGTACCCTCTCACTCCCAAAGAGGTGCTGATTGCTTTTCTAGTTCTGTTTCCTCTTTGTCTCTCTTCTGTCTCAGACATGAGCTGAGCCTCACACGTGACACAGGAAATTGCTGCTTACTTTCAAACACACTATGGTGAGACACATTCCTGTGCCCTCCCTTCCTCTTGCTGGCTGGCCCGCTTTGCCCTCTCTCCAGGACATCATGACTCTGCACAGTCACCCTTACCCCGGAAGTCCCCATTCTCGCCAGCAGTCTTGCTGGCCGCCCGAGAGGCTAGCATGTCATTTTCGTAAGTAGTTTGGCACTTGGCAGTCTTCGCATCTCTATTCTGAAGTCTGGCTTCTAGTTTCTGTGCTGAAGGCAGCCTTCTGTTCTGTACAGAACTCTCACCTCCTATAGGGCCGTTCAACCTCCTTCCTCCTACACCCACCAGAACCACTGAGGTTTCCACGGATTGAACTGGTTTCAACTGGAGCCCATTCATGGGGAAGAACCCACGGGAAGTGTCCACGATCCAAAATAAGGGCAAACCCAATTTGAGCTCCTCGGTTAGGTTTTAGTGGATTTGAAGTAGATGAGGAGACCAACAAATACTTAGTCAATGCTAATCCAGGTGTGGTCAGTAACCAGTCTTCATGGCAGTTATAGGCAAATGACATCTGCCACTCACAAGTGAGAAGCTGGGCTAAGATGTAGTCTTACCTAGGGATTTTCAGAAGCCTCAAGTAACTGGAAACGGCATCCCAGCTAGCTCTAATTTCTGTCTCTCCCCTGCAATTTCTGTACATCTACACTATTTTCTTTGTCTATCCTTCTGTCAGTGGGCAGGACATTGAGCTGACTTCTTATCTTGGTTATTGAATTTTTGTTTTGTTCTTTTTTTCATGATTTCTCTTTTTGTCTGTCTGTCTGTCTGTTGTTGCTGTATCACCCCTGTTTTTGTTTATCTATGCTCTTTCAAGCTTTTCCAGTCTGAGTCCACAAGGGGAGCCTAAAAACAGTCTTTCCAGTAAATCTTGGCACTGGGTCTATTTGAAGAGGTTAAAATCACTAGAGGCCAAAGATGTACAAAGCTGGGTAAGGTTTTAGAGGTACGCTGCAGCCCAGGTACCTAATAATTGTCTGGATCCATGAAGGCTGGCCTGAGGCTTAGGACCATTGTATATGACTTGGCTCTGGCATGGGAGTAATGGCTGAACTTCAGGGGCCATTCTGGGATCTAGGTTTACAACACAATTTTAGAGCCTCAGTCTCCAGAGGCATTGGAGTTGATGCTGTTGGTGTTAGACCCTGGATTTGAGTCTTCTAGAGCAGATGGACAGAGCAGTTAAAGAGGAGAACAAGACTTAAGGCTGTCCAGTTACAGGGTCAACTGCCTGAAACTGGGGCTTGATGTTTTAGAGGGTCCTAAGTCTTAGTCTGTGGGTCAAGACTAGACTCTAGAGCTATGAGAGGGGTTTGGTGCTGGAACAGGCCTAGTCTTGATCTGTTAGAGAAGTTCTGGGGTTACATGTTACCATGCTGGGAATTAGGGCATGTCCAAAACTGCACTGACAATTGGAGGCTGACCCAGCTATGGTAGTTTAGGACCTCCTGGCTTTGGGAATGTCTCAAGCATGAGGCTATCCAGATGGCTATGTTGGGAGGCCTGTAGACTAAGTCTGTGGGGGCACTGAGGTGGGCATGAGTAATGAGACTATAGGGCAAGTCTAGGGACTATGGTGATGTAAATCCCGTTAAGCTAATGATTAATACTAACCATCATCTAGGGGCTAAGGCAGTGTAAACCCAGTTACCTCTTCTTGTTCCCCCAGAAAATAACCCCTGCCCCCCACCCAGTGATTGTGCTGCCTATGTTTTCAAGAGATGTGGCAAGATATCCATGCAGCAGAAGCTCTTACAACCCTCTTTAATTTATTTTTATTTATTAAATTTCTGCACTACATACAAGTGCTAGTATCTCTAAGTCTCCTTAGCTCACCCGTGGACAGTTGTTCAAATTGATATTCCTGCTAGAGAAGATAAACAGTGGAAAGTTCTGTCGTTACTAACTTTTCAAACAACATTTTTTATTAATTGTTTGAGAGCTTCGTGAATTTGATCATATTAATCCAATCCCCTCAGATCCACCTCCCTCCCTACCCACTGAACTCTATACCCTCTTTTCTTTAAAAACAAACACTATGTTCAAATTTTGCTGTACTCTTGGAGCAAGGCCATTCGCTAGAGTGTGACTGACTTTCGAGGAGTCACACCCTTAAAGAAAAAGGAGGCCCCTCTCCCAGAAGCTATCCAGTTGCCAACAGCTCCTCAACCAGAGGTGCAACTGTGTGCCCTCTTTTTCCACGCTGGGAATTTTGTCTGACTTGAGCTTGCAGACTTGTGAATGTTGTTACAACTGT
This sequence comes from Rattus norvegicus, assembly GCF_021556685.1. Classification (NCBI taxonomy): domain Eukaryota; kingdom Metazoa; phylum Chordata; class Mammalia; order Rodentia; family Muridae; genus Rattus; species Rattus norvegicus. Next base: position 56,313,777 of record NC_141544.1, on the reverse strand, counting down.
TGTGAATTCATCTGTGCCAACTGCCCTGCTGTTTTCTCTTTGTAGTCAACCACTCTTCTGCTCTGACAGTCTTTCTGACCCCTTTTCCATAGCGATCCCTGAGTCTTCGTAGAGGAGGGTATGATACAGATGTCCCATTTAAGGTTGAGTTTTGTCTTATTTATGGCTTTACTGCTGTGAACAGATATCATGACCAAGGCAACTCTTATTATAAGGACATTTAATTGGGTTCAGAGATTCTGCCCATTATCATCATGGTGGGAGCATGGCAGCATCCAGACAGGCATGGTGCAGGAGGAGCTAAGAGTTGTACATCTTCATCTGAAGGCTCCTAGCAGAATACTGACTTCCAGGCAGCTAGGATGAAGGTCTTAAAGGCCACATCCACAGTGGCACATCTATTCCAACAGGGCCACACTTTCTAATAGTGCCACTTCCTAGATTGAGCATCTACAAACCATCACAAACATTCTGTAGTCTCTAACTCAGTGGACTTTGCCCAGTTATATGTCTCTCATTAATTGCCATCTCCTGCAAAAGAAGCTTCTATAATGAGGTTGAGAGATGCATTGCCTTTTGAGTATAGTGATCAGTCATTACAAGTCTATTTAATACCTTTTATAGTATGTCCAGTGTGGTACATTATTGGTTACCCTTGTCATTTAGGTAGTTCTGTTCTTAGAGTCTTCAGTAAAGAAATCCTCTACTTCTCTTTTCACCTTCTTTCTTTTGGAACAGAGACTGGCATCCAAAGGTAGACACAAAAATGGATGAGCATTGGAATGGACTAGGCTACTCAGAAAGCAAAGGATTCACAGAACCAGAACTTGATGTTAGAGCTTCAGATGGTGAGGGCTCATCCTGTTTTCCTTGAACCCAGACACTGCCTATGAGTGACAGGAGAGAGCCAATGACATGTGAGCAAAAATAATACACACCCCACCACACACACACACACACACACACACACACACACACACACACACACACACTGGTGCCCCAGCTCCTGCTCTCTCACACTTCAGTCTACATTTACTAAAGATGCCACGTATTTCAGACTATGCAGCCAAAGGGTAGGGCTCTGCAAGTCTATCCTCAGTTACTGCAGGGAGGACAGCTTCTCCGAGAAGACTCTACACTTAGAAGAGTTTGCTTTGTGCAAAACGTTGTGCAATTGTGTGGGAAATGAGGCAGCAAAGCAGACCAGACGCTGAGCAGTACACAACACTTAGGTAAGACCTATGGTCTTTCCATGGTGTCCTGTTTTGTGAACTTCCAAGTAGCCAAACTTTACCCTCTCCTGACTTTCATCCTTCCTCTTTATTTTTTTTTACCACTTCCTCTCACTTTCTCTTCCAGCTCTTCTTGTCTATCTCAAACCCCAATTAACAGACATGTGGTGGGTTGCAATTATTGGAATTGACAGGCTGTTCCTTTTCTCCTGAGGGTATATATTTTCAAGAACTTTCCCTATTCCACACACACGATCCTCCACTTCTCCTTATTCCAGTGTTTTACTCCTGAGTCGATCAGGCAATAGAGAGGAAGTGGCCTCCTGAGGAACAACAGACTCCCCACAGAGCCAGGAAGTCCATGGAGGCTTAGGAACAGCCAGCCTTCTCTTTGAAAACTAGCAAACCTGATGTATACTGCCCACACAGGCAGCTGACATGGAGCTGCAAACAGAGATTCTGCAGAGCAGTTTCCTGGCAAGGTGTGATGAATGTGGTTTGGTCCCCTTTCCCTCAGAGTATGGAAATAGTATATTTCTAGTGACCGAGAAGGGAAATGTGCTGCGGAGGTACTGTGAATAATTTCTGTGGCTTTGTGTGCCATAATGTCTTCATTCCACGCTCTCCTCAAGTATATTCTATCACCCGGGCTCTGAGAATTTGTATTGTGATCCTGATATGCACATCAGTTTGCTTATTATTTTATTTGGTATAATTATAGATTAGTATATTTTCCATAACTTTAATTCTCAAGCTTATTACCGTATTAAAAAAAAACTACACAAAACATCATAGCTAAAATATACTCATTGATTATGTTACCATTTAAGAAATACATTGACTCTGAATATGGAGTTATAGTATATATTAACCACTCATTCCTTTTTAAGAACACTCTATCCCTTGATACAACTTCTTTTTCCTCAACTATAAAGAATCACACGTGTGTCAGAATAGGACAGTATAACTCAGCCATTGCCAGTGAAATATTGCTATCATTGAGTGAAGTAGAAATTCAGCATAACTTACTGAATCATGTTCAGTTTTACATTTTTATTAAACCAAAAGATGGCATTAGTTGGTCAGGCTCATCTTATTTGAGCATATTTCACTTAGAAAATGTTAAAAATTCTTGTTCTCTTCTATGGACTAAATGTACTTCTTAATTTATGGCACAAAGCCTTGCTGTGTGTTTCCCACCATGGTGGCAAAGAACAGTCAGGGAACAGTTTGAACATGAACTCGGTCTAACTGGTTAAGTTTAGGGTCAGTGTGAGTGAGCCTGTGTTGAACATGAGGACTGTGGTAGGGTTCAATTGATTCTGGCTTATGGAAGGAGTGAAGCACTATCTCTATGTCCAGTTTTTGTTCTAATCTCATCTTTGAAATTCAACCCCGAAGCTTTGGAGTTGATTCCAGATGAGAATTAGAATACAGATATTAAATTTAAAAAGATTTTAGCCAAACCCTATCCCTTACTGTATTCAAACACTCCTCATGGCCTTCTGAGATACAAAGATACACATGTGGACATGATTGGGATGTGTGGGTGGATTTGAGTGGCAGTCCTATACAGAACTGGAAATTGCTTATGAATTCTCAACCATTCACTCTATGAATCTTTTGCTTTCCTTTCTGGAAAGGCATTGTTCTGGCTACGCCACCCAAAACCACCATCAGCAGGAGGCAGGGTTGGCTCTCCCGCTCTAATGCCCTTGGGTTAAAACAGAACACAGCACATTGAATTGGAGGAAGTTCATTTAATTTTACAAAGATACATCCTAATGGCAAATTCTCTTATATTGTCCTTTGATACTTTTAAATGTAGCTTTATGTTATGAGAGATACAATAATTTGTGTGACCCTCTAGTTTATTATTTTCTTCCAGTATTTAAAGATGTCAGTTTACTGTCTTCTAGTTCCCTTCAATGGTCCTGAAAGATTTAAGTTCTACTCTTTTCTTTTTTCTTTCTGAGAGTGGATTTTAATATTAATCCTTGCACTGGTTTTCAAAGGATCTCATGAAGTACTTTGGCATGATTGTGTTTATCATTAAACTTCCCAGGTTGTTGGATCTGTGAATTGGTGTCTTTCATCAGTGTTGGCAAATACAATGCTGTCTGTCACCTTCTTCTCTCTTTTCCTGATGTGACACCATTACATGTGCATTCGAGTCTGTGCCATTCTGCACCTCTCCACTCAGCTTTCTCTGTAACTATTTCTATATCTTTGACTTCTATATTCTCCCCTACTTTTCTTCCAACTCACTTT